>NC_064645.1:462493434-462796464 GCF_023864345.2 Schistocerca serialis cubense | reverse complement strand
GTTCAATAGCTGAATATAACATCAATGTGCACCCCTTTTTAATTAAAAGTGATCAATTCTGGATCAATTAATGTCAACACTGCCACCGCAGTTCAATCAGGAGTCACAGGGCCTTATTACTTTCTTTGCGTTATCCGATATTGCGGCAGTTTTGCACTCTCTGTTGATCTGTTAGTCAATTAGCTGAGGTGAACACACGCCAAAACCAGATAAGTGAGAAGTGGGGTGTTACAGTTTATTTGCTTTGTTTATGTATCTGATAATGTGTGTTAGAGCGTGTTTATGGTCCAGCTGTAGGAGTATTTATTTAATTTCAAGTTATTTAAATGTAACTCCTGTATTTCGTATGTGTTTAAATATGTTTGTGAGTGTACGTTGAAGACATGGTGCGAGCGCTCTAGCCAATCATAGCGCTCGTGAATGGGGAGACTGGGTGGAAGCGAGTACGGCGGGACGAATATACGCGGGGAAGACTTAGACAGTGGAGCAGTTTGTGCGTGGTCGTGGAGGATAGAAATATTTCTGAGTGCCGACCTGTGCTATTGTGTGATTTCCGTGGCTTCTGTAGTGAAGACGTAGTGTGCGTTTAGAAGTGAATATCTCGCGAGCTATGTTGTGGTTCATAACTAATTACGTGCTGTAGGAATCTATTGTTTCCCTGTTATTTAACTTATATTTTATTTAATTGCCGGACCATCGACACCAATAAGTGTTTTGCAGAAATATACCGCATTCTCAAAAGTACTTCTAAAAAAATTGTTCAAATGGCTCTCAGCACTATGGGACCTAACATCTATGGTCATCAGTGCCCTAGAACTTAGAACTACTTAAACCTAACTAACCTAAGGACATCACACAACACCCAATCATCAACAGGCAGAGAAAATCCCTGACCCCGCCGGGAATCGAACCCGGGAACCCGTTACCGCACAACCAGGAGCTGCGGACTAAGTACTTCTCCTATCGTACACATCATTTAAAGTCGTTAAGATAGTACCTGCAGATTTTATTTAATTACAATCTTTCATTTATAAATTTCTATGTTACATTCGGAATTGCCGAGTGTTATGAATCTTCGACGATTCGATTCAAGTGCGTATTCTTATCGTGTACTATAGACTCAGCAGTATTTGGCCTGTAATGCGGCAGCTACGTATCCCAGCCCATAGACAACGAAACCAGACAAAACTTTTAATATTGCAACTCTGAGTCGTAGGGTACGTAGGTTTATGAAAGCCCGCAGTCCCAAACCCAACTCACCGCCTACGCTTTCATGTTACCGACGGCAGTCCGAACCGCAACAAGACCAACGGTTTCCTTGGCTCCGATTTGCCAACAAAGCGGTTACTTGTCGTTTGTTGGCCTTCGTTGATCTAGTGTGTACCCACACATCACCCTGGCCGCAACAGGAACTGTTGACGTGCACTTACGCCTGTGCGCCTTGCTGTTTGTCGCCATGCGGCGGTGCTTGTCCCACACGTAAGCACAGGCAGACGCATGCCCCATTCTCAGCTTGTGCGTAAGCGTGATACCATTCTCACCCAGACCCTTCGGCCGCGGCAGAATGGTACCGCGGACACATCGGCTACCACAAAATCTTTCTCAAACCATATTACGGGAACTGCTGTTATTTATAGCCGTATATATCAGCTTCGTGATGAACTGCCTACATTTTCGTTAATAGTCATAACGCTTGCGACTGTTTTGGGATGGGTAGGTCACAACACGAAATTCTAATAGTTTGCAGTGAAAAATAGAGGTTTGCGTTTGTTGCGTGTAAGATCATATATTGCTTTGTATCAAATGTAGCTAACGTTCTGAATTTTTATTTAGATTTTGGAGAAAGTCTATATCGGTCTCTGATCTTGAGAAAAACGCTGGCATATATCACACTCACTTCCGCCCGTGCCCACAACGATACAGCTGTAGTGAACTATGCACAACATACACCATATTTCATAAATGTTTAAAGATACTGAAATCAGTTTTTGGCAGATGCAGAACACAAAGAGAAGAGTTTTTTGGAATGCCGTTAACAAACGTAACTTTCATGTATTTAGCATGAGAAGTATGTATATCGTTTTTAAAAGGAATATTTTTTGTTCTTTTTGAATACCTACATCATCAAACGTATGCTAATCAACACAAATCTGATCAGTATTTTTATGAAAAATGTATGTCTTCTTATTTCTGATCACATTTCAGATGCAAAATTTCCGGAGTTCATTGCAAAGATAAATTCTTAATTATCGATATTTTATGAAAATTGTTAATAAACTTATATATTTTTTTAAATTTAACCAATCTTTATCAACAGTTGGTTTATAATATCGGTAATTAAGAATTTACACTTCTAATGAAAATTGGAAGTTTGTGTGTGATACCTAAAGACAACAATATGTTCATTTCTCATAAAAATAACGATTAGATATTTGTTAATTAGCATATATCTGACGAATTTCGTATAAAAGGATGCAGGTATTCGAAATGAACGAAAAAGAAAAGAAAATGGTTCAAATGGCTCTGAGCACTATGGGGCTTAACTTCTGAGGTCATCAGTCCCCTAGAACTCAGAACTACTTAAACCTAACTAACCTAAGGATATCACACACATCCATGCCCGTGGCAGGATTCGAACTTGCGACCGTAGCGGTAGCGCGGTACCAGACTGATGCGCCTAGAACCGCTCGGCCACATCGGCCGGCAAAGAAAACAAAAAGGGAAAGACTTCATCTAAATTTCAGCCAGTGATCAATGGGTTTTCAATTTACCATTTTTGAACAATACCGAATAAGCCATGCTAGGCATGGTGTTTATTTCAGAGAATTAAAATTCCTCGAAAAACTTCAAAGCCTGTTTTCTTCAGAAATTTGTGAGTTGCTTCGAACTGTTTTGCAAAGCTAATTTTTGCTTTTGAAGTACACGTAAACAGACACAAAAAATTAGAAAAATCCGGTTGGCAGTTGGTCCTCTTCTAAGCCACATGCACTGGAAATTGAAATTCGTGAAGCGGAATGTGAGGAGTGCATGCCACATTCTAAGAATGTGCGTTTACTTGATTCGACTCACATCTGGATAGAACACGTACGCTATTCCAGTGACAAGATACCTACATTGCTAGTAGCAGCTGCCGCCTTCACCGGCACTATTTTGAAAAAACGACGAAATCGCAGAAATATGCGCAAGTATTGGGTCAAACAATACCTTTTACCTTCTCATGTATGTGTGAATGTAGTGGAAGAAATAATGATAGCAATTTGTGTGATGTTTAAAAGCTTCAGTCGTATGTCATTGATTTCGAGGTAATACTTCGTCTTAATGGACCATTGACGGCAAAGGTGAATACGACATACAGGGACTCTATACCAGTAGCCACAAGATTAGCTGTGACACTTCGGATTCCTGCTACTGGTGACTTAGCCCACTTTGATGTTCCATTTCAAGATACCTACTTAAAAATTGGCTTATTTGTGAAATGAGAGAAGTTGCGATCTCTAAAAAAGAACTTCAGTTTTAATATTCATGTAACTTTGCTTTACTTTTATGGTGACCTTTTTTTTTGAGTGATTTTTGCAAAGTAAATTGTTATTTTGTAACTTACGGTCGCCGGACAAAGGAACATCAGACCAGCTTGCTGGTCTGAAAGGGCACACGTTATAATAAGAGACCCGTCATGAGATGTTATTTAACGTCCATTATCCTTCGGTTCTAGGCGCTACAGTCTGGAACCGCGCCACCGCTACGGTCGCAGGTTCGAATCCTGGCTCGGGCATGGATGTGTGTGATGTTCTTAGGTTAGTTAGGTTTAAGTAGTTCTAAGTTATAGGGGACTGATGACCTCAGAAGTTAAGTCCCATAGTGCTCAGAGCCATTTGAACCATTATCCTTCAATTATACTTGCTGCTGATTGCTGCGAAATATTATTACAAAAATACGAATTGTTTATGATAGAAGTAATTAGGTACGGTGTCCCGTAATTTTAAATAAAACACCAATACTTTTGATGACAAGACGTTCCTCTCAAAACTCTAACAGACAGAATAGAAGAATAATAATTGAAAGTTTACGTCTTTTGTTTTAGAAATAAAAATTATCTGAGATATTATCTCTTACTCCTATCACACGTATATAAATTAATTCTTTACCACCGCTCGGCATATTCATTCCACACAGAATTTTTCTTTTCCGTTCAGAGATCTGCATACTGCATCGTTATGTAATAATAATTAATGTATCGTCTGGTATTACGGTGAAATGCCTGGAAAGCATATGTTGACAAACAGCCAACGCGGTTTCAGAAAATATCCTTCTTGTGAAACACAAGTAGCTCGTTATTCTCAAGAAGTAATGAGCGTTATGGACGAGGGACGTCATTTTGGTTCCATATTTTTAGATTTCCAGAAAGCGTTTGACGCCGTTCCTCACAAGCGACTTCTAATTAAACTGCTTGGTTATGGAGTACCGTATCAGTTGCGCGACTGGATTACTGCCAGAAAGGTTCGTAAAACAGGTGAACAGTCACTGAAGCAAAGCAGAAGTAATATCTGGCGATTCCAAAAGAATTGTTATAGTCTATCAGCTGTTTCCGATCTACATAAACGATTTAAGAGAAGAGCTGAGCATCCCTTTTAGATTGTTTGCAGACGATGCTGTCATTTACCGTCTTGTAAAGTCATCAGATGACCAAAACGAGTTGCAAAATGATTTAGACATCTGTAAAGTGCGAAAAGTGGAGATTGAATCCACATAACGAAAATTGTGAAGTCGTCCATACGAATACGAAAGGGAATTAGCTAAATTTCAGCCGCACTATCAATCACACAAATGTAAAGGCTGTAAACTCAACTGAATGCTTACGGATTACAATTAGGAATAGCTTAAACAGGAACTATCACATAGATAATGTTGTGAGGAAAGCGAGCCAAAGAGTGCGATTTATACGCAGAACACTTACAAAACGCAATAGGTCTGCTAGACACCGCTTACGTTTGTACATCGTCTTGCTCAGTACTGTTTATTTTTTATTTGTTTCATTAACAGTATAGAGTAACCTACCGTCTTGAAATGTAAGGTGGGTCAGATGCTTCTAAATCTTACAGCAAAGACTTCTCATTATTAAAATCTTTTTGGTATACAGTTGTTAATGCTTTTTTAAGTAATATAAAGAACATTTTATATAAAAATTTCTCTAAGCTTACAGAGAATTGAATGCATAAGAGCTGTTAAAATGGTTCTATGTAGTTTGTTTCTGCTTAGTTGATGAGTACTGCTGGGCGGTGTGGAATCCACATCCACATCGCCTCAATTGTGCGATGGATTCGTGATTTCCTGTCAGGGAGGTCACAGTTCGTAGTAATAGACGGAAGGTCTTCGAGTAAAACAAAAGTAATACCCGGCGTTCCCCAAGGAAGTGTTATAGGCCCTCTACTGTTCATGATCTATATTAACGACATAGGAGACAATCTGAGTAGCCGTCTTAGATTGTTTGCTGATGATGCTGTCATTTACCGTCTTGTAAAGTCATCAGATGGTCAAAACGACTTGCAAAATGAATTAAATAAGATATCTGTATGGTGTGAGAAGTGGCAATTGACCCTGAATAAGGAAAAGTGTGAAGTCATTCACATGAGTACTAAAAGAAATCCGTTAAATTTCGATTACGCGATAAGTCACACAAATCTGAAGGCTGTAAATTCAACTAAATACTTAGGGATTACAATTACAAATAACCTAAATTGGATCGATCACATAGATAATATTGTGGGTAGAGAAAACCAAAGACTGCGATTCATTGGCAAAACACTTAGAAGGTGCAACAGGTCTACTTAAGAGACTGCATCCACCACGCTTGTCCGCCCTATTCTGGAGTATTGCTGTGCGGTGTGGGATCCGCATCAGGTGGGACTGACGGATGACATTGAAAAAGTACAAAGAAGGGCAGCTCGTTTTGTATTATCGCGAAATAGGGGAGATAGTGTCACAGACATGATACGTGAATTGGAATGGCAATCATTAAAACAAAGGAGTTTTTCGTTGCAATGGGATCTTCTCATGAAATTTCAATCACCAGATTTCTCCTTCGATTGCGAAAACATTCTGTTGGCACCCACCTACATAGGGAGAAATAATCATCACGCTAAAATAAGGGAAATCAGGGCTCGCACAACAAAATTTAGGTGCTCGTTTTTCCCGCGTCCCGTTCGAGAGCGGAACGGTAGAGACAGCTTGAAGGTGGTTCATTGAACCCTCTGCCAGGTACTTTATTGTGAATAGCAGAGTAATCACGTAGATGTAGATGGACTGACGGAGGACATCGAAAAAGTTCAAAGATGGGCAGTTCATTTTGTATTCTGGCGAAAGAGGGTAGAGAGTGCCCTGCAGATGATACGCGACTTGGGATGGCAAACGAGTTTCTCGCTGCGACAAAACGTTCTCACGAAATTTCAGTTGCCAACTTCTACCTCAGAGAGTGAAAATGGTTTATCAGAGCCCACTTACAGAAGGAGAGGTGGTCATAAAACCAAATAACAGAAATCAGAGCTCACACGGAAACATTCAAGTGTTTGGTTTTCAAGACTGGAATGGTAGAAAAGTAGCTTGAAGGTGGTTCGATGAACACTCTGCTAGGCACTTAAATGTGAATTTCAGAGTAATCATATACACTACTGGCACATTAAAATTGCTACACCACGAAGATAACGTGCTGCAGACGCGAAATTTAACCGACATGAAGAAGATGCTGTGATATGCAAATGATTAGCTTTTCAGAGCATTCACACAAGGTTGGCGCCGGTGGCGACAAGTACAACATGCTGACACGAGGAAAGTTTCCAACCGATTTCTCACACACAAACAGCAGTTGGCCGGTGTTGCCTGGTGAAACGTTGTTTTGATGCCTTGTGTAAGGAGGAGAAATGCGTACCATCACGTTTCCGACTTTGATAAAAGTCGGATTGTAGCCTATCGCGATTGCGGTTTACCGTATCGCGACATTGCTGCTCGCGTTGGTCGAGATCCAATGACTGTTAGCAGAATATGGAATCGGTACGTTCAGGAGGGTAATATGGAACGCCGTGCTGGATTCCATCGTCCTCGTATCACTAGCAGTCGAGATGACAGGCATCTTATCCGCATGGCTGTAACGGATCGTGCAGCCACGTCTCGATCCCTGAGTCAACAGATGGGGACGTTTGCAAGACAACAACCATCTGCACAACCAGTTCGACGACGTTTGCAACAGCATGGACTATCAGCTCGAAGACCATGGCTGCGATTACCCTTGACGCTGCATCACAGACAGGAGCGCCTGCGATGGTGTACTCGACGACGAACCTGGGTGCACGAATGGCAAAACATCATTTTTTCGGATGAATCCAGGTTCTGTTTACAGCATCATGATGGTCGCATCCGTGTTTGGCGACATCGCGGTGAAAGCACATTGGAAGCGTGTGTTTGTCATTGCCGTACTGGCGTATCACCCGCCGTGATGGTATGGGGTGCCATTGGTTACACGTCTCAGTCAACTCTTGTTCGCATTGTCGGCACTTTGAACAGTGGACGTTATATTTCAGATGTGTTACGAACCGTGGCTCTACCCTTTATTCGATCTGTGCGAAACCCTACATTTCAGCAGGATAATGCACGACCACATGTTGCAGGTCCTGTACGGGCCTTTCTGGATACAGAAAATGTTCGACTATTGCCCTGGCCAGCAGATTCTCCAGATCTCTCACCAATTCAAAACATCTGGTCAATGGTGGCCGAACAACTGGCTCGTCCAATACGCCAGTAACTACTCTTAATGAACTGTGCTATCGTGTTGAAGCTGCATCGGCAGCTGTACCTGTACACGCCATCCAAGCTCTGTTTAACTCAATGCCCAGGCGCATCAAGGCCGTTATTACGGCCAGAGGTGGTTGTTTTAGGTACTGATGTCTCAGGATCTATGCACCCAAATTGCGTGAAAGTGTAATCACATGTCAGTTTTAGTATAATATATTTGTCCAATGAATACTCGTTTATCATCTGCATTTCTTCTTGGTGTAGCAATTTTAATGGTAAGTAGTGTAGATTTAGATGTACCAGGAGATCGGTGTAATATCAGGTGAAGAAGAACTGTACGGCATCAGTCGTCCACCTCTCTGCTATGCAGGCAAAGATAGAGCAGCGAAGAGCAGGTTGCGTATTCAGTTACTCATGCAGGTACTGGTCACACCCGACGTTACATAACTTCGGTGATGTGACGAGAACCGGAGTACTGCACGAGTGTAGCTGCTGCTACTGTGTATCTCGGTCGCCACCTTGCCCGGCCTTGCACCGCCGACGTCGTGCCTCGAGGCGGCGGCAGCAGCAGCAACGAACGGGTGCGGCTGCAGCGACCGGTTGGAGGAGCGCGGCGCTGGCGCAGCCGGCCGGAAATGAAGTGCGCTGCTAGCGGCGGGTAGAGGCAGAGGCAGAGGCAGGCGGGCCTTTGTCTGCCGGCGACGACTCGCCTCGCCTCGCCTCGCCGAGCCCGCCGGCTGCTGGACCGGCCGGAAGCTGGCCGCCGGCCGGGGAGGTGATTGGGAGGGGGGGGGGGGGGGGGGGGGGGGGAGGGCACGCTGCCGGTGGACTCCGCTGAGAAGGACCAGCCCCTCCTCCCAAGGACGGCTGCAGGTTTGCTCCCGAGGAGATACGGCCGCGATACGCTGTCCGCCCACGGTATAACTCGGCCGCTCTGTCGACGCTTCGCGATCAGGCCTGTCTGACAAAGAGGCCGTGGCTAATTATTGTATCTGCTTCCACATCTACAGCAGGGCCGACCACGGTGGCGTGCTAGACTTCACGCGGGCCAGTTGTGCGAGCCACGGCTCGGCCTGTGTCGGCTCTGTAGGCGGATCATCCCCCAAAGGATGGGGCCCTCCACGCCCACACCAACGTGGTTCAAATGGCTCTGAGCACTATGGCACATCTGAGGTCATCAGTCCCCTAGAACTTGGAACTACTTAAACCTAACTAACCTAAGGACATCACACACATCCATGCCCGAGGCAGGATTGGAACCTGCGTCCGTAGCGGCCGCGTGGTTCCAGACTGTAGCGCCTACAACCACTCGGCCACCCCGGCCGGCAGACACCAACGTGGTGACCAAACCAAAAGTTCTACTGTCACCTCCGTATAACATATTAGTTTTTGAAGCAGGAGTCACAGGATGCGGGATGTGATGTTAAATTAGATTAGATTAGATTTACTTTCATTCCAATTGATCCATAGTGAGGAGGTCCCCCAGGATGTAGAACATGTCAGAAGAACAACATTACATGACAAATGTTTACAACTAAAACAAATAAGCTAATGTACCATTCCACAGGTCCCAAGTGGAATGATCGTCATTTTTTAACGAACACTATATGAAAGAGTCACTTTACAAATACTAATGCATTGAATTTAAAATAAAAAAGTTTTTTTTATTTATAAGGTAATAAATGTGTAATACAACTACTATGATACAATGAACACATTATTGCACAGAAATGGTGCAGAAGTTAGATTTTACTTACACACACACACACACACATATTTACAATGAACACATTACTGCACTGAAATTGTGCGGAAGTTATATGTTGGTTTTACTAAGAAATTCATCAATGGAGTACAAGGAGTTGGTCACCAATAAATCCTTTAGGCTTCTCTTAAACTGAATTTCATTGGTTGTTAGGCTTTTTATGGCTGCTAGCAAGTTATTGAAAATGTGTGTTCGTGAATAATGCACACCTTTTTGTACAAGACTAAGTGACTTTAATCCTTGTGAAGATTATTCTTATTTCTACTATTGATTCCATAAATTGATATGTTGGTTTGAAAAAGTGATATATTTTTAATGACAAATTTCATTAAGGAATAAATATATTGGGAAGCAGTAGCTAGTAACCCTAGTTCCCTAAACAGGCTTCTGCAGGATGTTCTTGAGTTCACGCCACAAGTAACTCTTACTGCACGTTTTTGTGCCCGGAAAACTTTAGCTTGGCTTGATGAATTACCCTATTATGTTTCCATCTATGGTTGTGGTCGTAGTTACCCATACAAAGGATAAACGGGTTGCGCGAGTGTCTCGTGTTATTGTACAGTCGTGTGGAGAGTTCAAAAATGGTTCAAATGGCTCTGAGCACTATGGGACTCAACTGCTGTGGTTATTAGTCCCCTAGAACTTAGAACTACTTAAACCTAACTAACCTAAGGACATCACACACATCCATGCCCGAGGCAGGATTCGTACCTGCGACCGTAGCAGTCGCACGGTTCCGGACTGCGCGCCTAGAACCGCGAGACCACCGCGGCCGGCCGTGTGGAGAGTGTTTAGAATACCTGCAAGATGGTATCTAGCCGATATTCCCGGTGAAGGTCCGTGGTGCGTGTGTAGCGCGGAGCGTTGCTTACGATTCTGAGTACTTTGTTCTGTATGCTGCAGACGGCGCAGGCGTGTGGGTGCAGCGTATCCCCAGACAGGGGCTACATACGTCATCAGGGGTCGAATAAGTGTCATGTACATGGACCTAGACACCCTCCTATTCAATGTGCTACGCCTATTAAGCATAGGGTAGAGTTGTTTGAGCCTCGCGATTGCTTTGTTGGTCACGTGTTGAATGTGGTCCCCCCCAGAGTAGTTTCTGCTCCAGCCAGACACCGAGGTGTTTGACATTCTCACGAAAACGTATTGGGCGTGCATGTAGTGTTATTGGGTTGCAGTGCTGATGTTTGCGCAGTAGTTTCGGTCTTCTAGTGAACAGAACGGCTTCGCACTTGTCGACGTTTACTCTAACACGCCATTTCACCAGCCAAGGCTCTGCCGCTCTGAGTGCAGTCTGTAGTCGTGAGTTAATGTTAGACGGCTTCCAATCTTGCGAAAGGATGGCGGTGTCATCCGCGTAGATCGGCACCGTCGTGTTGTGTGTAGCTGGGAGGTCGTTAATGTAGAGGTTAAACAGTAAGGGCCCTAGGATGCTTCCTTGGGGTACTCCGTCCGCAGATCGTGGTCGTGCGGCAGCGTTCTCGCTTCCCGTTCCCGGGTTCGATTCCCGGCGGGGTCAGGGATTTTCTCTGCCTCGTGATGACTGGGTGTTGTGTTCAGTCCTTAGGTTAGTTAGGTTTAAGTAGTTCTAAGCTCTAGGGGACAGATGACCTTAGATTTTTTGGGGGTACTCCTTCCTGGATACCATGTCGTGTCGATTGTTTGCCCTGCACGTCGGTGTTGAAACTCCTGTCCGTGATATATGAGTGTATGAGATGTACGTGCCCGTCGGGGAACCCTGCGTCGCTGAGTTTGCGTATAAGGCCGTTGTGCCATAGACAATCGAAAGCCTTTTCGATGTCCAGGAGCGGATCATCCACACAGGGGATTTGTTAATGATACCCTTGTCGATGGCTGCCTCCACATCGACCCTGGTGATCAGTTCCATCAGTTGGGTATTCTCCTTGTCGGAGATGGTGTGGGTGATGTAAGACAAGACCTTGCGCCGTAGAGGTTTTGGTTCAAAAAATGGCTCTGAGCACTATGGGACTTAACTTCTGTGGTCATCAGTCCCCTAGAACTTAGAACTACTTAAACCTAACTAACCTAAGGACATCACACACATCCATGCCCGAAGCAGGATTCGAACCCGCGACCGTAGCGGTCACGCGGTTCCAGACTGAAGCGCCTCTAACCGCACGGCGTAGAGGTTTTGGTAGCGATAGAGAAAGCGGTGACTATTCCAAATTGGTGGATGAGGGTGTGTGACTGTGGCGTGAAGAGTTTGATTATTGTTGTCATCGGATGGAATGTGGTGCATGGTAGGTATCTCGTGGTGGTGGGGGTGGTGTGTTGGGGCTTATGGGCGCTCAACATCGAGGTTATCAGCGCCCTGACACACATTAAAAGGAACGAATGTGGACAGACCTAAGAAAACTAAAGCACACACTCAAAGAAAGCAGGAAAAGAAGGAAAATGCTACATAAGAAAGTAAAACCTAAGGAAAGGGGAAGCATAGCAACAAGAATGCCGCAGGAAATTGTTATTGGCTGGCCACTTACATAAAATATGGGCGAGCTTGTCACACAGTGAGCAAATTAAAATCCTCTCCCTAAAATCTTTGTAAAAACATTTGACAGGGCACAGAACTTAAAAACTTTAACCACATTTGTCCGAGTGTTGGCTAAAAGAGATGGCAGGTCCGCTGGCAAGTCAGCCGCGACCCGCTGGTCAGAAAATAAAACGCAATCCAATAAAACGTGGCGCACAGTGACCTGGACGCCGCAAGCACCACACATTGGAGGGTCCTCTCGCCGGAGCAGGAAGCCATGCGTCATAGGGCTGTGGCCTATTCGAAGCCGAGTGAGGAGAACCTCGTCCCGTCGACGGGGCTGAAAGGAAGTACACCACACACGCGTTGTGGGCTTGACTATACGGAGCTTATTGTCAGTCACTTCCAGCCACTCATCCTCCCACCGACGCATGACCCGTGAGCTCAACAGCGAGGTGAGTGCGTGCAAGGGGATAGCACACTGAGATACTTGTGGGGCGAGACACGCCTCCTTGCCTGCGAGATCTGACCTTTCATTCCCAGCAATGCCAACATGCCTCGGAACCCAGCAGAAAGCTACAACCTTCCCCAGTCGCTGTAGTCGGAGGAGGACATCCTCGATGGTCTGGACAATTTTGTCTGCCGCATACAAACGTTGCAATGAGTGAAGGGCACTGAGTGAATCGGAACAGACAAGAAATTTAGGAGAGGAAGAATGTCTCATGTGCTCCAGTGCCCGCAAGATCGCAAACAATTCTGCATGAAAGACAGTAAAAGTCTGAGGCAGTCGGACCTTGAGGACACGATCTGGAAAAACAACTGAGCAACCAACAGAATCCCCTTGTTTCGACCCATCCATAAAAACAGCTACATAGTCGTGGTGCTCAGATAAAATGGCAGAAAATGCTGCATTAAAAACGGTGGCAGGAGTGCAATCTCTCTTGTACTGTAATAAATCTAAAATCACTCCGGGCCTCTTCAGTAACCAGGGTGGCAGGCGGTTAAGACCTTGGATTTAGGGTTGTACAGACTCCACACCGAGGGACTCTAGTACACGTTGCACACGGATCCCAAACGGCAACGTAGCCCGGGGACGGCGGGAAAAAAGGCGGTCCAGAGGTGGATGGGCAACAAGATGGTGAGCAGGCGATCTGGGAGCTGCAAGAAACTTACAAGCCTGGCGCACCAGCAGGAGCTGCCGCCGGATGGTAAGTGGCGGTTCGCCAGACTCAGCACAGAGGCTGGCTACGGGACTGGTCCGATAAGCACCGGTGGCCAGTCGGATCCCAGCATGGTGAACAGCGTCAAGGATCCGCAAATAAGATGGCCTCTCTGACCCATATACTGCGCACCCATAGTCCAGCCGTGAACGCACAAAAGCTCCATAAAACTGTAGGAGACGCGCCCTGTCCGCGCCCCAAGACCTGTGGCTGAGGCACTTGAGGATGTTCAGTGCCTTCAGCGTTCTGGCTTTCAAGTCACGTAGGTGTGGCAGCCATGACAACCTGGAGTCAAAAATTAGGCCCAGAAACCGCACTGTGTCTCTAAAATGTAGGACAGTATCCCCCATATGCAAGGCACCCAAAGTAAAAAGATGACGAGAACGATTAAAATGAACACAAACACACTTTTCGGCAGAAAACCGAAAACCCGTCTTTGCAGCCCACTCCTCTAACCGCCGCTCTGTTAGCTGCAACTGACGGCTCACGGTTGCAAGACTGGAGGAGGAACAGAAAACAGCTAAGTCGTCCACAAACAAGGAGCACTGTACTGGACTCCTCACTGTAGACGTTATACTGTTGATGGCTATGGCAAAGAGGGTAACGCTTAAAACACTGCCCTGGGGGACACCGTTCTCTTGCTCAAAGCGATCAGACCGTGTGTTGTTAACGCGGGTCCGAAAAAACCGCTGAGACAGGAAAGACGGAATGAAAATGGGGAGGCGGCCACGAAAGCCCCATTGATGCAGTTGTGCAAGAATACAGTGTCTCAAAGTAGTATCATATGCCTTACTGATATCAAAGAAGATACCGATACAGTGATGCTGCCGGAGGGAAGCCTGCTGAATAGCCGACTCTAGGAGCGTCAGGTTGTCGACCGTGGACCGAACTTTTCGGAATCCACACTGAAAGCGGCTAAGGAGCTGTCTCGTGGTTCGGTGAGTCCTTTAGAGGCGTTCTCATGAGGACTCCCTGCAGAAGACGTCGGGACATCGTTACTTTTGAAATTACAATGAAATGAACACCCCTAGCTGCTTACAGGCACGTACGTCAACGTGGAGAGATGAAAATGTGTGCCCCGACCGGGACTCGAACCCGGGATCTCCTGCTTACATGGCAGGCGCTCCATCCATCTGAGTCACCGAGGACACAGAGGATAGCTCGACTGCAGGGATTTATCTCTGGCACGCCTCCCGCGAAACCCACATACTCAACGTATTGTCCCGCACTACATTCGTAGTGCCCCCGTCCATTACAGTCATTACTCGCGGCGCGTTGCCGATTCACGTAAGAGTTCGGGCACTGTTTGTGCATTCGCACAGAAGAAAAAGATGGTCAAGTGGCCGGTGAGCCTTAACTATATGTGTATACTAAGATGGTATCTGTTCTTTTGGACATGTCCGAAAGAACAGATACCATCGGTGACCATGCAGTATATATATCGTTACTTTTTTCTGAATCGTTAGTCTTCTGACCGGTTTGATGCTACCCACCACGAATTCCTGTCCTGTGCCAACCCCTTCATCTCAGAGTAGCACTTGCAACCTACGTCCTCAATTATCTGCTGGATGTATTTCAATAATTGTCTTCCTCTACAGTTTTTGCCCTCTACAGCTGCCTCTCAAAATGTTCAAATGTGAGTGAAATCTTGTGGGACAACTGCTAAGGTCATCAGTCCCTAAGCTTACACACTACTTAACTTCAATTATCCTAAGGACAAACACGCACGCCCATGCCAGAGGGAGGACTCGAACCTCCGCCGGGACCAAGCTGCCTCTAGCTCAATGGAAGTCATCCCTTGATATCTTAACAGATGTCCTATCATCCTGCTCCTCCTCCTTGTCAGTGTTTCCCACACATTTCTTTCCTGTCCGATTCTTCACAGAACCTCCTCATTCCTTACTTTATCAGCCCACCTACTTTTCAGAATTCGTCTGTAGCACAACATCTCAAATGCTTCCACTCTCTTCTGTTCCGGTTTTCCGACAGTCCATGCTACTAACAAGGGAACATCCCCATCACACCCCCCTCAGATTTAGTTATAAGTTGGCACAGTGGATAGGCCTTGAAAAACTGAACACAGATCAATCGAGAAAACAGGAAGAAGTTGTGTGGAACTATGAAAAAATAAGCAAAATATACAAAAATGGGTCGTCCATGGGTAAGATAGGCAATATTAAGGGGACTGTGAGGCGAGGAGCGCCGTGGTTCCGTGGTTAGCGTGGGCAGCTGCGGAACGAGAGGTCCTTGGTTCAAATCTGACCTTGACTGAAAATTTTGCTTTCTCTATTTACGCAAAGTTGTCATCTGTCCGTTCGTTCATTGACGTCTCTGTTCACTGTAATAAGTTTAGTGTCTGTGTTTTGCGACCGCACCGCAAAACCGTGTGATTAGTTGACGAAAGGACGTGCCTCTCCAATGGGAACCGAAACCATTTGATCGCAAGGTCATAGGTCAACCGATTCCTCCACAGGAAAACACGTCTGATATTTTGTATACGACACTGGTGACAGCATGTGCGTCACATGACAGGAATATGTTGTCGACCCACCTAACTAGTACACTTGGCGAATGGGTGAAAAGATTCTTCTACCTTGCCCGATTTAGGTTTTCTTGTGGATGTAATAATCACTCCAAAAAAAGTGATGAAAACATAAGAGTTTTTCAAATAAACTGAAAATAAAAAGTTAAAATTTTCGGTCGAGGGAAGATTTAAACTGAAGACCTCTCGTTCTGCACCTGTTCGCTCTAACCACGGGACCACGGCGCTCATAGTCTCAAACTGCCCTTAATAGTGCCTATATTACACATGGACGACCCAGTTTGTATATTTTGCTTATTTTTTCATAGTTCCACACAACTTCTTCCTGTTTTCTCGATCGATCTGTGTTCAGTTTTTCAAGGCCTATCCACTGTGCCAACTTATAACTAAATCTGAGGGGGGTGCGATGGGGATGTTCCCTTGTAAGTGTGTTAGTAAGCTGCCCCTCCTTCTGGATGGCCGGGTCGGTTCCTTGGGTGTCTAAGTCTTGGAGGATGGTGTAGTAGTACCTAGCTGCGTGTCGGGGCCATTCTACAGTGTCCTTACGGTATCGCACCAGGATCACCCGTATGGAGGGTTTGGCACACTCTAACAACCGTTCTAAAATAGGTCTGTAGGTGCGGAAGCCGCCATTTGCCAGTCGTCCAAGTCTCTGTCACGAGCAGCTGACATTCCGCCTCCTGGAAATGTGTGATGTTCATTTTCCAGACCTGTTTTGATTTGAGGAGAATCGTGCAGTTGTATGCACTGTGCTCAGAAAAGCCAGAGGACGCTTTCTTCGCGGAAGTATTCGGTCAGCGCGACGTTACAGTTAGTATTGCGGAGTGCCATTTTTCGTTCGGCGCAACTCCCTTCAGTTCACCAGAATTCTGGTGTCAGCGCTGTTGACCCTTCGCTATTTGTTCATGGTATGAAGAACGTTCACAGGTACAGTGCATGTCTGCATTGAGAGTCACCCACATGCCTTGCTCATACTGTGGCATCAAGCAGTCAGGCCTGCAAGATGAGTGGTCTGCCAAGCGAGTGGATTCATTCTTATTTCTCATTGAGTGATTATGAGCTCTAGTACCCACAATTAAGCTACAAATTATTCTCCTGTTTGAATATTACGCAACGGAAACGGATAACGCACATCTGACTATTACAAATTTACACACGCTCTGGCAATACCACATTTTCTTTCTTACTCAACGGCTTTGATCAATACGTGGCCATCACACTGAATACGAATGGCGCACACATTATAAATTCTAGATATCATGACAACATACTATCCGAAGAAAGAGGCCACCAATCTTTTTCTTTTCACTTTCTTTTTTATTCCGATAAATTCTATAACCCAAACACACCATTACATTTTAGACTACAGTTACACATGAGAAACTCCGCCCAGTGGGCATGGCTTTACACTAGTGATTCTCTATCTTATGGTCTCGTAATTATCTAACGCTACAGTGCACTTTCTGGACAGGATGGTGGATCTTTTGCTATATCTCACACTTCGACTCTCACACCCATCATCACGAAAATTTACTCCAGACCGAGCGGTACAAAAAGGAACATGCATAACCCACTGCCTCTGAACCTGTCTTGCTACTCTCCCATGCCAACCACACATACTTAAATTACATGAAATACATAACACTGGCAATATACAATACATCAAAAAAATGGTCACAACGTTAGAATCACTTCACTTTCAGCTTTCCCACTCCAGTTAGTATTCATCCCAGTTTCACACGCCACTGCCCCACTTCGTAACTTTTCTTTCCTACTACGAACTCTGGAGGATATATGCACGTATTCCTGCGCAATGCAAGCCAAGTGGCGTTGCTGGATAGACGGCTGACTCACCTTGCTTCTCTCTCAGAGTATTAGAGTTTGAATCCAGCGTCACACGGAAACATAACACGCAAAGTAATATTAAAAACATATTCGTCACACACGCGAGTCCTCAACTGATACCATGGACGAGTACTTCTCTTTATCCTTTGTCTCGTACACAGATTGAGACTCACACAGTACTCACCATGTGGAAGTACTCGTCTCTAATTTCAAGTCCTGCACACGCCATTTCTTAAATATTTCCAACTTATAGTACACACGCCAGTAATTCAGCTTAAATTTAGCACTCGGAAGTATTTCAAGTTAGTACTAGCACTCGCAAGTATTCCAACTTAGTACTAGCACTCGAAAGTATTTCAACTTATTGCTACACGTGGTTTAACTGTGCCACTTCCGAAGATTACTATGATCCCCTTAATATTACCTGCCACTCTTTTGTCTTTATGGAGCACACCTAAGACAGGTCTTACCAACACAAGATCCATCGCCAGAGTGCTGAAACATGGCCATTCTTCAGGTCAGCTCGCACCTCTGTCAAGGTGGGGGAGCACTTTGCTACTGTATTGGTCAGCCACATTTCAGGTGCTCAAAGCTCATGTAAAGTTCATCTCTTTGGTTCCACCAACGGTAACCAAAGGACCGTCTCAAAGATGATCATATATTGCACATTCACTATCTGCGGTTAGCAGACGACCATACATTCATTCATTTCGCAGATCTCACCAAATTGGATATAGGGATTTATTATGTGGGAGTGCACATGTGATCAATTAAATAAATAAATTGTCCTTCGTTCCTAGACTGGTATCCGGCTTCGGTGTATTAAGTGAAATTGAGTTATTACTACAAAAAATATGTTGTTCTGACAAGAATAACGAAGAATGTTGTACCTATTTTCAATGTCGGGCGGTACTGTACCCTTTCAGCATAAAAAGAGGTAGTCTAGAGATCTATCGCCACAAGCCTTTTTAAAATGAATGTGAATGATATAAGAGAGGGATATGAATTCTCAGTGTCTGTTATGAAGTCTGTAAGTTAGTAGCCTTTACTTCTGTGTGTGTTATCGTGAATACAAACCTGGAAATGTGAACTAACAACCTAAATGTGCTACTGAGCTCAAAACCACGTCACTTACGTGAAACTGAAAAAAATCCTGTGTGTGAAAACGGATCTTATGTATAAACAAACCAATAATTTCATGCTCAGTAGATTTGGTCAGTGCGAGCTGTTTGAAAAAAAGGTAAGTGCATAAAAAAACTGTAATGTCGACTTGTATAAGAATGTAACCTGAAACACGTGAAAATATCTGCACTGATATAGGCCCTGGTAACATAAAGAAACTGACAGAACCTACATTGCGCAAAGGAAACGAAACAATTACGTATTATCAATCTCACCTGCAAAATGAAGCACTAGCAGAATCAGCAACACAGCAAGACTCGGCAACCACAAAAATGCTGTTAAAAACTAACTACAGTTGGTCCATGGAAATTGGGTTCACAATCTTGACACAGAATGCCAATGTAACACTTGACTTAACCTTCAAGCTCTCATATTTCAGTTAGGAAGGAACTCTAATATGAAAGTTTATTTGATCTAATAACTTCCATGGTACTGTAAGCTATCTCATATCAATCAATACAATAATTATCAAAAACTCGTCTGTGACGAGGGTGAAGTGGATCAGCAATACAAGACTACAAAAATGAAAATAAACCTTTTACCTCATCAATTTATATCGTGTGCTTCATTTCAAAAAAATTTTATGGCCGTATGCTAACTAATCAATGTTCTGAGTCATCATTCCTCATCGTAATAAATCTGCAACTCACGTAGTTCCAAACGTACGTCCATGCATTACACAGTACACCCTACAAACCCCGCCTGCTGCACACCGCAGCTATCCACTGGCTGTCAAAGATTCTACGACTCCACAGAGCTGCCATCGCAGATACAGATACTGTTGCCTAACAACTGTTTCTCTCACCACAATTCTTCAAAAATATCATTTTACTTTACAAATGTTAACACATCCAATAACATCATTAAAACATAGCTATCTTACAAGTCACATGAGCGACGGTTCCAGCAAATTTAGCATGAAATGATATTACAGTACCGTGCGGAAACAATTTTAAGGCTTAGTTAAGAATGAAAGAGCAAAAAATTACAACTATCACCAGACTCGATTCATTGTTCAGTACATCAAGTTCCACTCTGCGATAAATTTGCAGCCATGGAGCACGTGATGAAAAGTGACATTTTTTAAGTTGCACACATTATTCCATTGTCGGTTGCAAACAGTTTTCGATGGATTGAACGAATAGTATTGAGTCTTTATATAATACTGCTAAGTACGTTGGGGCATGCCTGAAACGATTTTTCGATATAATACTCGCTATTGTTGTATTTATAAACAAAAACGGAGTGCAGGAATGAAAAATTAGAACATCTGGAATGGACTGCAGACCTCGCAATGTTAAGTTGACTTGGCTGTACACTCCCAAAATTACGCCATTGCAAGGTGAGAAACATCTACTTTCTCATTCGATGGCGATGCACTCAAAAAAGAAATCGTATTATCTGAGGGGCATATTTTCACAAACGCAGTCCAGTTCTCGCAGGTCACTGCCGTAAAAGAAACTGTGAGCTCTGAAGAAATCATTCTGGCCTTGAAAGACTTACAAGCACAGTTTCCTAAGAGTTTTGAGAAGACTCTCAATGTTACATCTGTTTTCGAGATCGATTGCCATTTCAGTTGAAACCGACCGCGCTCATTTGCAGATGTACCTGATTGACATGCAAGATAATTCCCATTTTAATGACATGTCCTTTTACGTTAAAACTGTTCAGGACGTCTACAATGCTTTCCATAGGTAGACTTTCTACGTCTCCATAATGAGGTTCCGAAAGCGTGTTTTATTACAATGGACGTAACTGTGTGAAAGACCTTATTTGATTAAGAAACTAAGTAAGTCACAATTACGTGTCAATTTGAGTGCGAAAATCTGTGAAATTGTCTGCATCTGTCTGTAAGAGTTCAGTTTGTACCAGACAAGAATTATGTCTTCAGAGCGGCGCCAAAATGTTTAATAAATAATACTTGTTTAAAAATCTGTGTTGTTGAGAAATGTGGATTATAAAAACAAGTCGCATGTAATGCGACTGCACTGCTATTTAAATGCGGCACGTCCGTCGTTTGTCCCTCTTGCCTCTTCAAGGGGTCAAACAGTGTGGCATGGTGGTGGGGGAAATGAGCAGCGAGACTAAGCACTACGCCACTCGTGCCAGGACACAGCCTGCGAGCTGATATCTTGGCCTTCTCTCATGTACAGGGTACAACAAACACGTATGGCCTAACGTGGTCAAACAAAATGTGTTGAATTACTTGTCGAACGCCCTCTACAATAACCATCTAACATTCTGCGTGGTGTCTGTTTGTTCTAAGTCGTGCCTCCCTACCACTTTCACGCAACGATGCTCTGAGCGTGTTTTTTAGGGAATTGACTAGTTTGAACCTGGGACCTGTTGCTGGTAAGGAGACGCCAGACCACACATGACATGTAGAGTTCAGAAGAGTTCAGTGACATTAGCGATGATATAATCAAATACTTAATTATTTCAGTGTCAGCTCCACTGCATTCCCTGTAAAAGAATCTTAACACTAACTAAATTTTGTGGAAGGGGTTCAAGGATTTCCTATCTTTAGTTAGCTGGTAAAATAACACCGAGAAAGTAGTTAAGTTTACCACTGAAATTTTTATTCTACTCACAAAACATTGTCTATAAATTGCACTATTGATAAAAGGAAATATTTTAATACAGGATGATAAAAACAAACTGCGTTCAACAAAAATGTGAACGAATATTCCCTGAATGGGTTTCCAAGTTCTACAACGGATCGAAGGATGACCTACGCCATATGACATCTATAATCTATGTTTAAATTAAATTTCATAAAAGAGAAAACTATCAAAAATGGTCTACAGTGACCGTCAATTATCTTTAATACTTATTTAACTTGTCGTAAATTACAGTGGCTGATGTGGGTTCCTAATAATTATATAACAGAAAAATCATCGCATTTCAGATTTTAACTTCAAGTAGCAAATGTGAATACCATGAGCTTTAATTGACGATCGACACTAGCATTACGTAAAAAGGGGATGTAATAGATGAGACTTCTGCAGTTCTGAGTGAAGCCTTACGCTGCATCACGTGGGTTCATTACCTTGTCGGTGTTCAGGCAGTGTCAGGGGGCGGCGGGCGGCGCAGCTCCACACACCTCGTCGTCTCGGAAGCAACTCTTTCTAACTTCTCCTTACTACAATTTACCAAAGTTGGTTTAAGAAAAGCTATCTGACTGTGTTTTCAACTGACCGATCAGGGTCTCAATGTTAACCTTAAGCTCCGCCTACAAAAATTCTCTCTATCCAATGAGAAACGTTATACTTTTCGTGGTGGGGCAATATTTTTTAATGTTTGCAACGTAACAGAGGCGCGTATAGTCTCACGCTAAAACTTTCAGCTGGTGTGGCTCTTTTAGTTTTATCGTAAGATCTATACTCTTCTTCTGGAGGGCTCTATCTTTTAACATGGGCTGGGGGTGGTCTTGGCGGTCGGCTGGCGACGTGGGTGTCCGTCCCTTATCGTAGGGCTTCCTAGCTTACACGACTCTGCTCTCGGCTTCTGTTCTCATTTCTCCCCTCGGAACAGCGTCCGTTTCACGGTGAGAAGGTATGACATGCATTTAGGCGTTATTGTGTTAGTCTGTGGTATTCCATTTGCTCACTCGTTGATCGTATTACTTTGGTTAATTCAATGTCAGGATTTATTCGGAGCTATGTGACATACTGCCGGATTTGCTATCATGTCAGGGTTTTCATGGAAGGTGATGGATTTGCCTGACACCTTACAACCACAGTTATTCCGTTTTCTATTTTTTTTTTTTTTTTTTTTAAGATGAGGGATGACAGTTACTCTTTTGGTTTATTTCCTCTGACCGTACCACATTTACATTACTCGATGTGATTGTAAAATTGTTTGGTCCTGAAGATGGTCGTCATAGATCGAAATTAATTAGCGGGTGCAACATTCATTTCATCTCCAGGGCTCGAACGGGTTGCGTCCATGTCGAGCGCCGCCAGGGCAGCGTGGGCCACCGACCTCGCCTCCGCTGGCGGCAGTGGGGGAGGACGGGCTGCGAGGCGGCAAGCAAACGGACGGCCACTTAGCGGCCCGGCTGCTCCCTATTTGGCGAGGGCGTGACGCAGCGGCGGGCCCTGCGCCTGCGCCCGTGTCTGTCTGGGGCCGCGCGTGTTTTCGCAGCCATCCGGTGTCCAGGGAAAAGCCGGCTCCGGGTGAGAGTGCTTATGGCTGTGTCCACACTCGCGGGGGCGGAGGTGGGGGCGGAAGCGGCCGAGACGCCTTTGCGGAGGCAGCGGCGAGGCCAGCTGCCGGAAGCTGCGGCCCGCGCTGTGGGACCGAAGATCCAGTGTGCGGGCCGCGACCAGTTCGCAGCTGCTCTGCGACGGGAAGGAGGTGAGGGGCCGACCACAGGCAGACAAAAGCTCTCTGGACGAAAATCGACATACGTGCCACAGCATGGGTACCTAATATACAGGGTGGTCCATTGATCGTGACCGGGCCAAATATCTCACGAAACAAGCGCCAAACGAAAAACTACAAAGAACGAAACTTGTCTAGCTTGAAGGGGGAAACCAGATGGCGCTATGGTTGGCACGCTAGCTGGCGCTGCCGTAGGTCAAACGGATATCAACTGCGTTTTTTTTTTAAACAGGGACCCCATTTTTATTACATATTCGTGTAGTACGAAAAGAAATATGAACGTTTCAGTTGGACCACTTTTTTCGCTTTGTGATAGCTGGCGCTGTAATAGTCACAAACATATGGCTCACAATTTTAGACGAACAGTTGGTAACAGGTAGGTTTTTTAAATAAAATACAGAACGGAGGTACGTTTGAACATTTTATTTCAGTTGTTCCAATGTGATACATGTACCTTTGTGAACTTATCATTTAGCCGGCCGTTGTGGCCGAGCGGTTCTAGGCGCTTCAGTCGGGAACTGCGCGACCGCTGCGGCCGCAGGTTCGAATTCTGCGGCAGGCTTGGATGTGTGTGATGTCCTTAGGTTTAAGTAGTTCTAAGTTCTAGGGGACTGATGACCTCAGAAGTTGAGTCCCATAGTGCTCAGAGCCATTTTTTATCCTTCCTCCGATAATGCCGCACCATACAGTAACCCACCAAGGTCGCTGATGTTCCACTTGTCGCAGCCATCGTCGATTTTCCGTTGCCCAATAGTGCATATTATGCCGGTTTACGTTACCGCTGTTGGTGAATGACGCTTCGTCGCTAAATAGAACGCGTGCAAAAAATCTGTCATCGTCCCGTAATTTCTCTTGTGCCCAATGCCAGAACTGTACACGACGTTCAAAGTCGTCGCCATGGAATTCCTGATGATAGAAATATGGTACGGGTGCAGTCGATGTGTTGATGTAGCATTCTCAGCACCGACGTTTTTGAGATTCCAGATTCTCGCGCAGTTTGTCTGCTACTGATGTGCGGATTAGCTGCGACAGCAGCTAAAACACCTACTTGGGCATTATCATTTGCTGCAAGTCGTGGTTGACCTTTCACATGTGGCTGAAATCTTCCTGTTTCCTTAAATAACGTAACTATCAAGCGAACGGTCCGGATACTTTGATTATGTCTTCCAGGATACCGAGCAGCATACATACCGCACGCCCGTTGGGCATTTTGATCCCAATAGCCATACATCAACACGATATCGACCTTTTCCGCAATTGGTAAAGGGTCCATTTTAACTCGGGTAAAGTATCACGAAGCAAATACCGTCCCCACTGGCGGAATGGTACGTGATACCACGTACACGTTTGTGACTATTACAGCGCCATCTGTCACAAAGCGAAGAAAGTGGTCCAACTAAAACATTCATATTTATTTACGTACTACACGAATATGTAATAAAAAATGGGTGTTCCTATTTAAAAAACGCATTTGACATCCGTTTGACCTATGGCAGCGCCATCTAGCGGGCCAACCATAGCACCATCTGGTTTCCCCCTTCAAGCTAGATAAGTTTCGTTCTTTGTAGTTTTTTCGTTTGATGCTTATTTCGTGAGATATTTGGCCCGGTCACTATCAATGGACCACCCAGTAATCCAGAACGCTGCGCATAAAACCGGAATTTCCCGGTGCTCATACCGCGGGTTCTGTTGGTGATAAAAACATAGGCTCAAGTTCTTTGGGTAGCCCTTGGGCATACCCAACAGAAGGATCGCCTTAGTGTAACTATCCTACAGTACTGGGTCAAAGTATAAATAGTACACACTTCCTCCTGCTTAGGCAAATGGGACAAATCGGTTCGTTCTTTTTGCATTTGAAGTTGTGTACGTTGGTCTTGATGGTACTTATGCAGACACTGTAGGTTCATGCTCGGTTCCTCGGAAAACCCCAAGGGTTTTTCCACTATATTTTCTCCATCACCAGCAGACCAAAACCCAGCCCAGAATTCTGAGACGGCCATGCACAGAAAACGGCTGATATTTTTCCGATTTATTCCTAAGACCGCGATCTCGAACAGCTCTGAAAATTTTCTTGATATCTTTATCCGTTTCCGAGATACATACGTTCAAATTTACCCTACTTCTACACGTAAAATCCTGTATGAGGCGAAACTTAAATAACAGCAGCAAATTACATTTTAACGGTACATTCACTAGACATTTATCTAGAAAAGCCATCTCCCCGTTTTCAAAAATCTTTATCCGTCGTCTAGAAACACCCCAAGCACTTGTTTTTGGGTACCAAAACCCAGCCGCGAATTCTGAGACGACTATGCACAGCAAATGGCTGTAATTTTAATGGCGTGTTTGTAAAATCCCAATCTCGAAAACCGTGATAACATTTTTCATATCTTTATTCGTTTCGGAGATATAGGGGTTCAAACTCACCCTCGTTGCACACGTAAAACGCGCACGTAAAATCCCGTGTCAGTCGAAAACGTAAAGTGTAAAGTGACGTAGTCCGGAGAAATATGCTGTGCAATGTCTCCGTTATCATCTGGGAGCCCCTTATTATAATACTGAAACACATGCAAAATTTTATTGCACGTAAAATCCGGTCTGGGGTGTAAAACTAGTTTTGCGTTATTGTAGTTTCATGTAAGTAAACTATCTAAATTTTACTGACCGATACATTTCTTTTAATATGAGCTACATGCCCTGCTGCAGCAGAGAAAAGAAGGAAATTAGCGAAAAATGCTCTTATCTGAGCACAAAAAATGTGAATATGAGTGAAAAATGTAGTATCAGCTGCCTCATTCTACCTTACTCGGCAGCTTCAAAAATTTTCCCAAAATTGTTGACAAGCTAATATATTTGCACTTTTTTATGCTCAGCGAGATGAAGATACTAGCAATGGCAAAGAGACGGGAAGGTAATAAATACTGGGAGACAGTAGACATTGCTTGTGTCATAGTAGGAGGAAGAAGACAAAGATAGAGTGAGAGAAAGAAAATACACAGTGACAGAGCAGTACTAGAAAAAAAAAGGGAAGGACACAGTGCCAAGGGGCGAGGAAAAAAAGAGAAAGACAAAGTGGAAGTGGGTGAGAGCCAGTGATAATGAGGGACAGAATGTATGACAATGTCAACGAGGAAGAGAGAGATATAGTGACAGTGAGAAGAGATAGCAGCAGTAGAATCGAAGGAATGGGATATTAGCAGTAAAGGACAGCAAGAGGGAGACGATGACAGTGACAGGAGACTGTAGTAGTAGGACAAAACGAAGGAGACTGTGGCTTGGCACAGGAGACAGTGACAGAGAGACACAGAGATAATGGCAATGAGTTAGCTTGAATGAGGGATTGAGAAGTGGCAACTGGGAGTGCATGGGTGTGTGCTACTTGGGTATGAGTGAGTTACACTTAGGGAAACTTGTGACAATCTGACGTGAATATGATCGCATGCCAAAACTTTAGAGAAAATTTTTAAAGCTGTAGAGTAAGATAGAATGAGGCAGCTAGTACCCCAATTCCAGTCAGCGTCTTTTAAATGAAAAGTAACATATTCACCTTTTTCTGTGCTTCGATACTAGCACTTTCCTTCTGGTATTATTATCTCTCTTAAAAGAAGAGATTGCCCACTTCGGGGTACTGGAGATGGTGGAAAGCTGGTACATACGGTCATGTGACGTTTCACTGATGACACAAGTCGTCGCAGTTATAACCCGCCTTCACTCTTCGGTATATTAAATGGTTTAACGACCCGTGTACCTGGTGCTCCCTATTCAGTAGGAAAAGTCATCGATTTAGAAGAATAATGCTAACCGAAAGTATGCAACCAGTGTTATGACTTGGTAGTTTTCGTACAGGTACTTATCGTGAACAACAAAGAAAGGAAAAAAGTTCGCATGGTAATAAGTTAGCTGTAATTTTGAACAAGTAACTGAAATAGTATAAAATTTCGACTGCAGATTAAAAATTTATGATCTCTAGCTCAGAGGTGTGCAAAAGTTAAAAACTGTTAATGACTGAATTGGAATTGAAATCACAGAATAATTACAAGTGCGCAGGAAAGCAGTAGCGGAACAAATATGCACACTTGCGAGCTTGAATGTAAAAGCCACGAGTGATTAAATGAATTTAAGTTAAGTACAAATGCACTGATATTATTTACAATTAACAAATCCAGTAATGGCCATTGGTTAGCAACACGTCACATTAGATGTACTGAATGACGCCACTCACTGTAAAGCTACTTGCCTTCAGGTTTTGTGAAGCAAATTCCCGTGATTAATCGCTGTTTCGCAATGAATGTTAGCTCAGAAAAGTTCGTAATGATTTCATTAATTAACATCAAACACCTTTGCAGTGGGTGTTGTGTGATGTCCTTAGGTTAGTTAGGTTTAAGTCGTTCTAAGTTCTAGGGGACTGATGACCATAGATGCTAAGTCCCATAGTGCTCAGAGCCATTTTTTTGAACCTTTGCAGTGCCAATGTTACGGTAGTCAAAAACATACAAAATATTTACAAACACACGAAATTATTGCGAGTGGCGTTCAATAAGTATTGTAACACATATGTTCTCAGAGAACATCGCTGCAAAAAAAAATGCGGAGTTTAATGTGAGACTGTGGAATATTTCTGGTTCAGCCCCTATAGTTTTATGTAGTGCTGACAGGTGGTGGACGGTGCTAACACAGCCTCCCCTCACATCACCGAAGTTAAGCACCTCGCGCACATGATATCAATGTACTGATTTTTATCTAATTGACATCAAATGCGTGAGATGCAGCGTAAAATGAACATGTGTTACAACAAGAAGATTTTAAGACCTGAAAATGACAGCGAAGTCTGTCTGTAACGCGCCGACTGGCGGTACCCATGATCGAACTTACGACAATGGATCGTACTGTACCAACGTCGCTATGCCGTTAATGTATCGCTTCCTGCCGCGCAACACACTGGACTCGCATTCGGGAGGACGACGGTTCAATCCCGTCTCCGGCCATCCTGATTTAGGTTTTCCGTGATTTCCCTAAATCGCTTCAGGCAAATGCCGGGATGGTTCCTTTGAAAGGGCACGGCCGATTTCCTTCTCCATCCTTCCCTCACCCGAGCTTGCGCTCCGTCTCTAATGACCTCGTTGTCGACGGGACGTTAAACACTAATATCCTCCTCCTGCCGCGCAAAATACTTGGGCGAACCAATCGACCACTATAGCTTTAACTAGGTACAGTTTTTTAATTTCACAGTCGACGTTATGACTGCGGATCGCTATCTGATTTTAGAAGATTCCAGTCGTAGTGGAGCGCCTGGCGACTACTCGAAGTCTAGATCGTACCGTAATCGCATTCTCAAGGAACAAATTGAAGACAGATCACCCTTACTACTGCGGCAACCTCAACCACTGACTAAGCAGCAGGCTCGAATATCGTGTAATGAAAGATAGCACCCTTACTTTGCACAACGTCGAGATCGAACAATGACACGATTACACTACGAATAGACACATCCAAACATTCTAATGACAATGATCACCAATATCAAGCAGTAATTAAGAGATAGGCCGATTTAGATAACAACTCTCGTTATCTAAGCTACTGGTCGAATCCAAGCATCAATTCTCTTTAAATACAGTAGTTGTTCATATTATGTCGAGATTCTCACAACGCAGTACATTATCTCTGGCAAAGACTAGTAACTTTTTTTTAATTTCTTACAAAATTCCTATTCCATATACCGTCGTCTTTGACCAGTTTGTATTAAGACACTTTCACCACTATCGATAAGAACTGAAGTAGTTTATGCTACCACTAAATCTTTTTCCACTTAGCCCAGCGTTGCTACGTAAATAATACGACGTCACGTACTCCACAGATTTAATAATCTTTGTCCTTGGTGTAATTGTTGACCTTTCCGTAATAAATTACGACAACTTCAGTACTACTTGCATTTACTTAGACACTCTTTCCATCAATGAAATCGTTTTAACGTTTTAGAATATCTACCCTCTGTAGGTTTATCGTAGTTCCACTCAATCAATGAACTTTTGATTAGGCAAACTTACAAATATCAGCGTATACTTGTGTTCTGCAACGCGGTATTAAGATCTCTGGAACTCACCCTTTTCTTTTCTCGTAAGATATATATATTCACACACCAGATATTAATTAAATACACGTAAGGTTTATGTTAACCCAAGAAACTTGAATTTGTTTTCTCTAGGTATTTCAATACAATTTCATTCACGTAAGTGAGCGAGTGCCATCAAAGACTACACCCCACAACACGGAAATTCAGTAATAAAAAAAATTAAACAAAAACCCTAAGTGCCACCGCCACTAGAAATCTAACCTTAAGTGACAATTTAAAACAATTCTGAACCTCTTCAGGCGTTGACAATACGCGACCCGCTAAGTTCTCTACTTGAATTCGGTCACTCGTCACTTTGGCTAATCAAGTTTTTGTTTAGTTGCGTGCTACTTGTAAAATGGTTCCTTTATTTTCTCGTCGCTTATCCATTCAACTACTGGTGCACTCTATCACAATATAGTGAAACCGTTCGTATTTATTCGAGCCAATTCTCGGTCCGCTGTAAGATAGTGGTATTTAAACAACTACGAACATGTGTTCGAGGCTTTCCCTTCTCGACACACACACCAACCACTACCAAACCACTTCAACAACACGGCTAACAACCCAATTACCTCTGGGCGAGCCACGACCACTAATCGTACTACACGGACTGGATATCGGTTCCACCGATTCCCAAAAACTCAGCACCTACAAATCTGCTTCTCTCTCTGACCAGGCTCACGCTGGATTTACCACAGCAGACTTTAGGACCGAAACTGCCCACAAGACGACAATCAATTGATAGCTCGTGCACCCAAATTCGACAAAACCAGTGTATCACCAGCGACTATTCAGAAAATCCCACAGAATCTCTGTATATTTCGTTGCTCAGCTTTGGGTGGAAACAACCGCCACAGCCATGTATATGAGCAGGGGCCTAACAGACTAAATAGCCACGCTGCCTCCGCGAACTGTACCCGAATTAAAATACTGGTACTGCCCATCCAAAGTCCTTTCCCTCTGCCAAGCCTTAAGCGCCATTTCGGTGCCTCACTACACCACGCAGTGGGTCGCTCTACTATCAGACCTAGATGCACACCGATATATCCACTTAGTCGGTGAGAGGTCTACTTGGGAACTAACTAACTCTTTATGTCATACCATAGGAACCACTAAAAACGAACAAACACGCAGCGCCACTCCAACTTTTGCCAATTAATTGCTGCTGTCGGTTCTCTACGACAGCGGCCGGCTGCTGCGTCGCTCAGGCAGCATCTCTGGACCCAACGATGGCGAGTAGTTGCATCGCTGAAATCGCGCGCTCTCACCACCTGTTTTTCCGTCGACGTTCGCGGCTCATCTACAACATTTTTTTTTCTTAATACATCGTACACTTATATTTACAGTAACTACCAGGTGTTATTATTAAGTTCTCGTGTAGGATGCTCAGCACTAACAAGGGGCCGGCCGAAGTGGCCGTGCGGTTAAAGGCGCTGCAGTCTGGAACCGCAAGACCGCTACGGTCGCAGGTTCGAATCCTGCCTCGGGCATGGATGTTTGTGATGTCCTTAGGTTAGTTAGGTTTAACTAGTTCTAAGTTCTAGGGGACTAATGACCTCAGCAGTTGAGTCCCATAGTGCTCAGAGCCATTTGAACTAATAAGGGCGAACGTAACCCATGCGTTTTTACACAGCACATGTTGAAATCGGTTGTCTTAAATAAATATCTTATGCGATCTCGGCTGTTGAATGGTTTTTTACAATTGAAACAGATCGCCCTTTACTACTCTCAACATGAGAAAATTGAGTCATAAGCACATTATCATAGTCAAGTCGGAGGCTGTTACCATGCAGTTATTATAGGCTTTAGTCACATGAGAATCTGTGAGGTATAGGCTATGTCTGAAACAGAGATGATGAATAAAATGTTCCTCCGAAATTGGAAAGGAGGACTGAACCAATAAAGTTTACTACAATAACATTCTTCTTCTTGTGTGACCGTGCCATATGAGTAACATTTACCTACATTTCTGTTATTATTGTACGAAAATCTTCTTCGGGCACTCCATGCCTACAATAGCAACCGGAAATTCGATAGTTTTACTGCATATGAGACAGTCACACACCAAGAATAAATTTGTTGGAATGGACACCAGTTGTGAAAGCCTCTGCTCCTGGAATGTTCCGAAGCTTATTTGTGGGCGTATCTACGATGTAGCTCGAAGATGGCATGAAACAGTTGTTTAACAATTATTGAAGAGCTGTCCTAATGTGTAACGTATTTACGTTAAGCCGTGTCTTTCTGCTGCTCGTGCTTCAGGTTGCTTGTATACTTGTATCCCACACATTTATCTTCATGTTACTCATCTAGATAATGTATTACTTTCCTTTCGGCGACAGAAGGCTTCAAGTCTTAGCATTGGAACTGCTATCAAAAAGACGCCTATTATTAATGATATAAACTTAAGTCATTTAACGTAATTTAATTTATTCATGTAGCTGTATACTGGCTGAAATGGTAAAATACTGTCATAGTGCGGCCTGATTATTTTAATTTATAGTAAAAGAGTTACACACCCAGTATGTACAGTAGTCCTTTTGAATCATGTAAAGGAGTAAACCAGGGGCTTTCTTTCACCGGTTCTGTTTAACTTTTGTGGAGAATATGTTATGCGAAAAAGTTTTCACGGCTGGACGGGGGGGGGGGGGATCCAAATTGGAGGATGAAGAATCAATAATTTAAAATTCGCTGATGACATCACATTGTATCCAGAATCACAACTGGGAATGAAAGGACGGCTGGACAGAGTTAAGAGAGAAAGTGGTTCAAATGGTTTAAATGGCTCTAAGCACCATGGGACTTAACATGTGAGGTCATCAGTAGACTTAGGACTACTTAAACCTAACTAACTTAACGACATCACACACATCCATGCCGGAGGCAGGATTCGAACCTGCGACCGTAGCAGCAGCGCGGTTCCAGACTGATGCGCCTAGAACCGCTCGGCCACAGCGGCCGGCTACGAGAGAGAGAGAAAGTGGGAAACTTGGATTGTTAATTAATTAAAAAAAATACCAAGATCATGAAAACTGACGAGAGGTGAATCACTATCAGCGACTGATGTGCTATCAGAATACGAAGAAGCCGATCAGGTTGTCCCCTCGGCACAGTGGTCCAGAAAGAGGGTGGCTCTACACAGGAAATACGAGGTAGAACTATTCTGGGTAGAAATGTTGCATCGAAGCAGACAGTGATATGGAAAGACTGAGCCCTAACCAGACAAACCAAACTGAGAGTGCTGAAACTTCTGTCGTTTCCAGTTTCCTACATAGCGCTGAAACGTGGACAATAACTGAAGGGGTCTGCAGAAGAATTGATTCTTTTCAGATGAGAACATATTGTAAGTAGCCGAGAATATCATGGATGGACAAACGGACTAAAAAATCAATCCCCGAAAAACTCAGGGCAACAAATCCTGCAGTTCTTTGGTCACATAGTTCAACGACAGGAGGGTAATTTCGGAAAGATGATCATCCAAGGCAAAGTCGAGAGGAAAAGATTGCAGGGTAGACCATCGAGACGGTGGATGGACCAAATAAAGGAGAAGACACACAAAACCTGGAACGAGTTTCTCCGAGATGCAGAAGACCCGGAAAGACAGACATCAGGAGAGCTTCTGTGAAGTTTGGAAGGTAGGAGACGAGGTACTGGCAGAACTGAAGCTGTGAGGAGTGGGCGTGAGTCGTCCTTGGGTAGCTGAGATGGTAGAGCACTTGCCCGCGAAAGGCCATTTCATATCGGAGCACACTCCGCTGAAGAGTGAAAATCTCATTCTGTTAAGAGGACTGTCTGATGGCTCACCAACTTTCAACTACGAAAGGTGGAGCGTCGATTGTGACAGTGATTAGAGAATTTCGAATGTAGCATAAGCAGTGCATGCTATCGGACAGCTGCATCATAATTCTGAAAATTTCAGTGACTAATGCTTTGATGCACAATTTGTAGGTTGCTTAAATCAATTACTTCTGTTATTTTCATTCCCTGCCAGCCCGTTATAGAGCTGGCTTCAGGAACAAGAAAATGATAAAGACTATTCAGCAGTTCTAGAGCAAATGCAATGCGATTCACCCACTAGAATGCTTCGTAACGGACGTTATTGATCAATTGTGCGTACGAAGCTGCTCATTATGCGATTTTTCAAAAGGGTAGAACCACGCTTGAACAAAGTTATCGCGGAGCTGTTCTCAGCGCACGCCTTGAGGAAACTAGAATGGGAAAACAAATCCATTGATAAGACCACAAAGACGACGCGGGAACAAAGGGTATTCGGGAAGCTAGTGTCAGCTGGCGCGGAAGTACCTGCGCCATTGTGTGGGCTAAGAAGCGTAAACAAACATGGTTTATTCAATGCGGCTTTCGATTACAGACAAGTGCGCAACGGGCTGCGGACATTACTGTATTTAGACTGAGTCGAAAATGACTTTCGAGCGCTTCCTCGTTATTTGGTGTTGTTGACTTTGTTCCGAAATGTCGCAGGAACATGCGGAAAAACACTGGCTGCCCCTAAAAAGTAAGTAACGCGGACCGTGCTCTATCCTCTTTTTTTTCTTTTTTTTTTTTCCCCTTCGAGGAAACACTCATTGAGTGTAGAGCAGCTACAGACGAAGCTTGCGACTTCACGAAAAGTTTCTGTTCATAGCGATAAACTGGCATTGCAACGTGTTCCACTTTACAAACTCGATGATGCTGTACACGTAACTTACCTCTGTAGTACGGTCAGTTTGGATTATTTTAGTGAAGTGTTGGTCAAAAAACGCGGTGAGATAACTACGCATTTCGGACGTACCGAAATTTCGCCATCGCTTGCAGATAGCGCCCTTTCTAAGATTTCAGTCAGGTTCAAAGGTTTGCGTTAACTGTTCAGAAATGTCAAAACTGAGCAAAAACATAGTCTCCTACAACAGCAATAAGTTAAAATTTTGCCTTCATTAAAGTTATTTTTTGTTAACAGTACGAGCTTCTTCCAAAGATTTATTAGCTTTTACTGGGTTAATACTAGGCAGAAATTCAATCTGCTATCTGATCACATCTTCTTGACTCTCATGCAGAAGGGCGTACAGTATCCTGCTGCGTCCATTTTCAATAAGTTACCGCAAGACTAAAGCACTAACATATACACATTCGTGACCGAACTGTAGAATTTGCTCACGGCTCACTCCTTTTAAAATTTTTCTATTCCATTGTGGCAGTATGGCAGAGCAACCGGTTTTCGATAATTTCAGAGTAAAAGCAGTTTTGGCTGCAAAGCCCCTTTTGGGGCATCTTCAGATCGTTTAAAAGTAACTAGATATGTAAACCATCCGTCATAAAGCCATGTTGTTGTTGTGGTGGTTTTCAGTCTGAAGACTGGTTTGATTTCAGCTCTTCATGCTACTCTAACCTTGCCGGCCTCTTTATCTTCGAATAACTACTGCAGCTTATACTCGTCTGAATCTGCTTATTTTGTATTCATCTCTTGGTCTCCCTCTACATCGCACACTTCCCTCCAATAGTAAATGTGTCATCCCCTAATGTCTCAGAATGTGTCCTATCAATCGATCCCTTCATCTAGTTGGGTTGAGCCACAAATTCCTTGTCTCCCCAGTTCTATTCAGTTCTCCTCATTAGTCACGTGATCGAACCAACTAATCTTCAGCAAACTTCTGCAGCACCACATTTCGAAAGCTTCTATTCTCTTCTTGTCTACACTGTTCATGGTCCACGTTTCACTTCCGTGCATAGCTACACTGTATACAAATACTTTCAGCAACGATTTCCTAACACTTAAATCGAAATTAGGGCCATTAAAGCCATTACACCCATGCAAAATGAAAAATGGATGCAAAAGTAACTATGTACATGTGATGTGACGTGATCTGATTCGTGTGTAGCTGGATATCTACAGATCCAATTAGTTTTCTGTCTATTTTCCATTTTATATGGTTTTATGACGGGTGTGTTACACATGCAGCTACTTTTTTAATACGATTTGATGATGTCCAAACGGGTGAAACGCGATATTCGTATTAAAGAACTTCTCAACTAAGACTGTTTTTATTTTGAAAAAATAAATCCGTCCCTTCTGTCGTGAAATTCCCAGAAAAAAGTTAAGCAAATACGTTTATTAAGTCGTTGATTATGCTAGCATATACTCGGCAGCTTGTCGTCTGCATGAAATTCGTATAAATTTTATTTTAATCTATTGTTAACATTTCTGATGTTAATTTTGTGTTCTAACTCGTTTGTTGAACATGGTTATTTGCTCCTCTGCTTAGTCCTACCGAACTAGACGTGTAGAACCGAATAAAATAAATATATACTAACATTTGAGTGCAGCAGGTTGGGGGATATGAAGTGGAACGATCACACGGACTCAGTTTTAGGAAAAACCGGTAACAGACTTTGGTTCTTTGGTAGAATACTAGGTTAATGCAATCAGCCTACAAAGGAGATCGCTTGCAAATCACTCTTGCGATCTAGTCTAGAATACTGCTCAAGTCGGTGGCACCCATACTAGATAGGACTAACTGGGGATATTGAACACGTACAGTAAGGAAGCACGAATAGTCGCAGGTTTGTTGACCCATGGAAAAGCTTTAATTTCCAGGGGCTTGAAGACTGACGCAAAGAATTCATTGAAAGCGTACTCGCAAAGATTCAAGAACCAGCTTTAAGTGGGTAATCTAGGAATATGCAACAACTCTCTACATATCGCTCCAGTAGGGTGCACAAAACTGAGATTAAACCGATTACAGAACGCACAAAAGCGTCTAAGCAACAGGGTTAAGCCTAAGAAGTTATTAAAGGAAAAGCACCCTCTGCCATGCACTTGATTTGCAGAGTATAGATATAGATGTTGTTGTAGATACTGTAACACGCCACCCGTTGCTTTTCCGATTTTTGCGTGTGTTCGCCCCTGACAAACAACTTACAGAGAAACTGGGAGTGGAACTGTACGCAAAAATGGATAACGCTAGATTTAAATGTAGCCCTGTCACCCCTAATTAATCTGCGGAGGTAGCGTTGACAATAAATCACACCCGTTTTTACTTCCAAACATGAACGATCACGAACACTTAGGGTGTTGAATGACATCAAACAAATACACAAAAATAAAAAGGGTGAATTCAGGATCAACTACTGAAAGTAAATGCTCTACTGAATCCCAATAATTTTATTAGAACCTTCAGATCAATGCTGAATAAAAGACAATGAACAATTTACAAACTATCCTCCTGACTGGCATTGGCAGTGAACTGTGTTAAAATTGATCCCAAACGCGATCTCTTGTAACTTGGCTGACCGACTGACTTCGACACAAAACTTAAAATACGAAGAACCACTAGACCCCAAAGTACCGTGAAACCTCTTTGGAAACAGCAATTGCACGTGATCCAACTATTTAACGTTACTCCTAACACAGGCCGAAGCGGGAGCGATCTCGCCGTAATCCTCCTGTTGCAGCGGCGGTCTCCGACGGCGACGGCGTGGCTGTGCGGTTGGCGTGTGGCGTCTCGGAAAGTACACTCCTACACTACTCGGACAACAGACCGCTGTCCATAAACTTCTCTATTTGCAACGATCTTCCCGGCAGCAAACAGCTGGCGCGGCTAACGTCCACTCAGAACGAAAGACCAAAACGGGAGACGACTTGGCTAACGTCCTCTCAGTACAAGAGCCCAGAACGGAAGACGCCGACCGAGAGACCAGCAAGATCGCTCTTCACCTTTGTTTTCTCCCCTCAACTTTTACCGAGCGAATCACATCACTAGAAGCTCTCAAAATATCCAGTTTGCCAGTGCCGACCAATGTACGGCCTGGGAACAGAACTCCTTTCCACCATTCTTTTATTTCTACAAAATTTCACAAGTAAACTCCGCCCTCGCCGGCTGGGAAGAACGACAGCTCTGGACAATAACACGTTTACTGGAAGTTTTCTCCCAAGAGACCACTCATTTTCCCGGCAAGATCCCCCGTCTTGCATTGAAACTTTGTTATTCGGAATTCCTGGCCTGCCCCACTTGAGTTACTCGAAGGTGTAAAATTAGTGGGACATAGGCGAGAGCACGCACAGGAAAGCCCGTCCAGATATCCACTTCTCTGTTTTGGTAAACGCTTGAGCACCTGCAGCCGCGCGTCCTTCAGAGGTTGGCGGCCGCTGTGGCTTCTCTAAACGGATTACAGAAATCCTCCAGTTCACCACTCATACCATTAGGCTGTGGCCTTTGGCGGCTGGCTGGGGTTGTATCCGAGCTCTGTCTCGCGTACTGCCTTTCCGCAAAATCTCATAATTGCAAAATCGCGGAATTCTCGCGTGCCGTTGCGTTTCCACATAGATTTCCTACATCGTTTCCTACACCGTAATTTAGAGTATTACTCCAACAAAACCTGAAGTGTCACGTTAAATAGACTCATGTAAGGTGCAAGGCCGTTGCCACCTTACAATACAGAAATTCAGTTTTCGTTAATAGTCATATTTAAAGGGACCATATTAGCAATACGTATATTGTCATATACACTGAAGTAAATACTTTCCCCTAAGTGGAGGTATACACCTGTTTTGACATCATCTGGAAGAATTGTAAACCAGGAATCCAATGTATGCTCTTAAATAACCTCATTCCCATGCCGAACTGCAAGACAACAGCCGAATTTAACAAAGTTTTCCATCTTTAAAATTTATCTTTATGTGTACGTCTGGAGAGCAGCGCCTCTTTGTTGGTCAAGACAAGAAAAGAACAGAAGCCTTTGACATCTGTTGCAGGTTAAACCAGTGGACTGAACATCTAGTGAGGGTTTGGGGGGGAAGTGTGGTTGGTATAAATTGTACAGGGAGGCCAAGGATTTATAGTAAGCAAACTCATGTGGATGAGGGTTGCAGCAGCTGTGCAGAAATGAAGAAGCTTGCGTAGAGCATGTAGGTCTTCCTCATGCGTAAAATTAATCACCTACTTAAAATCAGGCACTGACATAATTTGGACGCAATGGTTCAAACGGCTCTGAGCACTATGGGACTTAACTTCTAAGGTCATCAGTCCCCTAGAACTTAGAACTACTTAAACCTAACTTACCTAAGGACATCACACACATCCATGCCCGATTCGAACCTGCGACCGTAGCGGCCACGCGGTTCCAGACTGTAGCGCCTTTAACCGCTTGGCCACACCGGCCTGCTTTGGACGCAATACATCATGGTTTGTTGTAGAGAGCTAGAGATTCGTTACAGGTATGGCTGTTGTTGACTACTACATCTAGGTTAGCCCATACAACCAGCCTTCCAAAATTAACCGCACCTGTATATTTATTTGGTGTTAGTAAGCTATATTTCATCGGAGTTATTCTTTGCTCTTACTCGTCTCACAAAAATATGTCTCTCTCTCTCTCCAATTCAGTAGATTTATTAAGTCCAGTCTATTTATTATTATACACGTTACAAATAGTCAAAATAATCCAAAGCACTCTCACCGTTAGATGCTGTCTTTTTCCGAAAACAGTACTTCGATGTTTATAACGGCTCTAGATTACCGAAGTTAGGTAGTTCTGCAATGCGTATTGTAAAAAGGCAGCAGGAAAAATTTGAACAAATCAAAACTAAACGTTTGTTGGAAACACGGGTAAATAGAAGAGAAATCATTACAGTATATTTCGGTGAAACTGAAAACAAAGGCGTCAACATTGAAAGTGCAAAAGGACTTACACTCTTAAATGCAAAGCAGGGAGCAAGTAGTTGGAAACAGCAAGCTGAAGACCTGTGCGAGTGGGAGAGAATTGACTGATGTCGTAATAGAAGAAGAAATGGGCGCGATTTGGAAGAGACATGGAATCCGCTGTGTGAGACAGAGTTTGACACAGCGTTGGAACACTTGTGATCAAATAAGGCAGAAGGCAGTCGGAATTTCTGGAACACAGATGAAGTTACAACTACACGACTATTCAAGTTTCTTTGTAGGATCTATGAGTCATACCAACAGACTTTCGGAAAAATACCGTCCACATAATCTAGAAGGCGGAAAAAGCAAGGAAGTGCGAGAACTATTGCACAATCAGTTAAATAGCTTCTGCATCCAAGTTCGTGACAAGAACAACGAACAGAAGAATGGAAAGAAAATTGAGGATCTGTTAAATGACGATCATTCCGGCTTTAGGAAAAGTATAAGTACCAGAGAACTAGAAAAAAAACTTCGACAATATAAAATGGTGCAAGAAGATTAAAAGTCTCACAAAAGCGGGGTAGGAAAGACGGTAATATAGAACACGCACAAGAATCATGAACGTACAATTGTAATAGAGGACCAGGAAAGAAGTTCTGTAGTAAAAAGGGTACAAGATAGGGTTCAGTCTTTCTAACCTCCTGTACAGCGATTCACCCGTGACGCAAGTAATATAAAGCTTTAAGAGTGAGATTCAAATTCAGGGCGAAAGGCTATTAGTGATACGATTCATTAATGACATTTGGGTCCTCTGTGAAACGAAGAAAAAGTAAAAGATCTATTAAACGGGGTGAACAGTTAAGGATGGAGAGTAAAGCAAAGAAAGAAGGAATGAGGATCAGTAGAAATCAGATTAACGTTAAACTTATTTAAACTGGGACCACATAGTAGACAAAAGTAAGGAATTGTGCTACTTTGGAAGCAAAATAGTGCATAACTGACGAAGCAAGAAGTAGACTAACACAAGAAAGAGGCCGTTCATCGCTAAAAGAACTCTACTAGTATCAAAAATAGTTGTTAATTTAAGGAAGAAATTTTTTAGAATGTACGTCTGTACGTCTCGAGCACAGCATCGCATCGTAGTGAATCGAAGATTGTGGTGAAACCGGAAAAGACGTGAATGGAAGCCTGTGACATATGGTGCTACAGAAGAACGTTGAAAATTAGGTCGGCTGGCGAGAGAAGGTTCGCAGAATCGGCAACGAAGGGTATCCACCAGAAACGCCGAAGAAACGTAGATGAAGTGAAAGGACGATGTAGTAAGACACGTGTTACGACATTGTGGAATAAGAACCATGTTACTAGAGAGAACTGTAGCGAGCAAAAATTGTACACGAAAGAGACTGGAATACATACCACAAACAGCTGAGCGTGTTTGTCTGTGAGTGCTGCTAGGGGGCTCCATGAAACCAGTCAGAAGACCGACAACGAAAAAAAAAAAGAAGGACTAAATGACCCAGTGGTTTTCCGAAAAAAAATTATCAAAGCATAGGTCGCTTGGAATACATTTAGAAAGATGCCCCGTGACATCTTCTTTTCAGAGTTTAAAAGCACATTAGGGACGATGCTACTGAATATACCGTGTCCTGATGATATTAAGGAGTTTATATGGAAAGCATAAACGTTGCTTCATATAATTATCTTTCTGCTCTTTTCCTGGCATAGTCGTGAAAGGAGACCTGCAGGTATAGTCATCCGACCAAGAGTAGTATGGCTGTACCAGTTAGCGGACAGTCTGCACTGTTGCCAGATTTCCTCATCCCTCAGATGCCATTAATGATGTCATGCACTGTCGCCAGATTTCTCCCCTTTGACATAGTCCAGTGGCCTTGTGTACGAAATGGCAGGAGACTGAAAAATTGTAGCTCAGCTGTGCTGCAGATTTTCCCCACTTCTAAGCTGTCAGTGTTGGAAGTAGAGCTGTTGTCCTACATACAGAATGGCAATAAATTAAAGTATGGCATCGTGCTGTTGGTGTGAAATTAAAAAATTTCAAGATGGCGGACCTGGGAACACGAGGACTGTCTCTACGACATCACGGTCCAAGATGACAATCCATGATTGCTACCTGAAAATATGAGGACAGTCTCTATAAGATCAAATTCAAAGATGGCGATCAAAAATAGCAACCTCAGAGCACAAAGACAGTCTCTATAATGCAGGGACGGATCCGGGATGGAATCCAGGGAACGAGGTGGTTGGTGGCAAACAAATTTTCCAATGATGTGAAGCTGTCGTAGATTACTACCTAAGTAAGCTATTAATGGTAGTTTTACTTACCAATTACCAGATTTAGGATATTTAGGGCTGACATAAAAAAAGAAAAGTACACCCTTTGCAGTAATACAGCTTTTAATTCGAGAAATAAACAGTCATCCCTCAGAATTTGACTAGAAGATTGTTAAATACAACTTCGGAAAATTCTCGTGTTTAAATTCTAGAAGAATAGCAGTCGAAGGACGATCTTACCGGTTAACACAGCAAATTCATTTTTTTTTTTCTTTTGACGAAACTCCCAATTACACGTAGAAGTTTTTTTTAGTTTTTCACATGTGCCTTGAAAGTTTGAACAATAAATGTTTTTTAGATAAAATTAGAGTTTCATCTCACACCTTATGTCGGTCTCCGCATCCTGTGCTTGCATTGAACCAAAAGGTACATTAAAGTAAAGTTCCCATGAGTAAAGCTAATAATTTCATTTATCAGAGTAAAATAATCTATATTCCACTGCACAGTTGTCAAATTATTCAGATCAGGACAGAATTTTTATTAAGTAACAAACAGGGCCAAAATGAGTAAAGTTATCTAGAATGATAATTTTATGCCATTGCACTATGGCTCAGTTGAATATATGTTTTACTATCGGCTAAACGGGAAGGAGTGCACGAGCTAAGTCCACAGACGCAGTCAGATGCAGGTTGGTGACTTTCATTTATTTTTTACCACTAAACTTTCATGCAGTCAGATGTGTATTTTGAGTATTAATTTTCCAAAAATATTTTGATGCCGTCAGATAAAGTTCAGTTCAGTAAAATACGCAGTCAGACGCAAGTTTTATTAAAGACTAAAGCAGTCACATGCAGTTCAGTCTTAGAGAAGTTTTATTAACAACACTTTCACATGCACTGTCTTTGAAACGTTCCCTTAGAAAATTATGAATTACTGTGCTGGTAAACTTCTACGTTATTTGATACAGAGACAGCTGAGTAAAACTGAACGTACTCAGACATTTCTCTCTTTACTTATTCTGATCAACACTAAATTGACGCACAATATTTTTAGCGCAACGCAATCTGACTTTCAATAAACCCTACAAAAGAATGGCCCTGACTGACAATAACCTATACCTTTCATGAATCACTTACCTCACAAAAATCTTCCTTACTCGAACTACTGCAATTCAGCAAGCGCCAAACTGCCAGCTAAATAAAAGATTCTAACTACTGAAGGCACTAACTACTGATAGGTATAGTTAGCAAATGAAAAATTTTGATTGAGAACAAACAATGTTTCTCGCGGACACACTTCCAGATCGTCCGCTCAAAACTCTGGCATCTCTCTCTCCATAACCACCACTGCTGGCGGCTCAACTCCAACTGCCCGACGCTACGCGCTGTTCACATCCAACTGCCCAACACTACACAAGCGAATATTCCAACAATGAGTCAACCAGCCACAGACTGCACACAGCACAGTCAGTGATTTTCATGTAGAGCGCTACGTGGCGTTACCAACATAAAAACCTAAACAGCCTACTTACATCTTAACACCAACATCTCTGTAAATGTGCAGCAAAGTTAAGCCTCTCAGTCGGGCTTGGTCCACATTTGACCCTGTGTAACTCTTTAGCCTACGAAGAGAAGAAACTGACGTCTTAGCTGAAGCACTGCTAACTGGTATTGTCGCTGACAAGTGGGAAAATTGAAATTTGTGGTAAAGTCTTATGGGATCAAACTGCTGAGGTCAGCAGTCCCTAAGCTTACGCACTACTTAATCTAACTAAAAACTAACTTACGCGAAGGACAACACACACACCCACGACCGAGGGAGGACTCGAACCACCGACGGGCGGAGCCGCGCGAACCGTGACAATGCGACTAAGACAGCGCGTCTACCCCGCGCGGCCAAGTGGGAGACCATGTACAAGCTGGTAGTCGTCCATGCTCCAGGACTGCAGCCAGGGTCGGTTCACGAACATTTTTCCACACAAGCAACTTGTCATTTGGCGTCCCCTCCCCCATTCTTTTCCCTCGTCCACTTTCACCGAGGTCAGTTTTCACTGATAATTGTGATACGTGCTGTATCCAAGACGCAACTCTCTGCTTGGCACCCCAAGTGGCTGCTACGAAGAGTGATACGTCCTGTATAGAAATCTTGCAAGTTGTGACGCCTCTGGTGCCCCTCTCAGCTTGGAGCCCCAAACGGCAGACTGTGTCACTTCGGCCTGAAAACATCCTTGCCTGCAGCGCGTCAAAAGCTGATGACGGAAGCTTCTCACTGGGATGACTGTTCATTCAGTTCCAAGATGCTACTACAGGCGGATGTTAAATGACTGTGCGCAACGGAAAATAATAAACGCTTCAATGAAGATTTGGCCCTGTCTGACTACCCTCTGAAGCAGATCTTAGGATCTCTTTAACATATAAATTACAACCTCAACATAAATGAATGATTAAGGGAACTAATTATATTAAATGATAAACGTTGTTGCTGCTTATGCATTTATTGTATATTAAAAACAATCTTTATTACAAATGTTTATATTTCCTAACTAAAATTACTCATCCATTGACCAACTCTGCCCTTTTTATTATGACTGCCCGATCTAATATAAATAACACGAAATGGCTGACATCATCTATGTACCAAACACAAAAAGACACTACTTTTAAAGATGATCAACAATGGAGTTCAACGTCAGTGGAGATAAATGCTGCGTGATCACAGCTGTTTAGCCTTATAGCCCCTAATAAGCCAAAGCAGTTAGCAATATCACCGAATGTACTGCTTCCGGTGCGTCGGAGTGATGGTTCTCGTACACTTCTGCGACGATGGAAGAACTCCGGCCAAAAAATAAACTCTTTCAAAGAGTAGGACGGCTGAAGGCGGTCCTCTGACTACCATACTCTAATAGTGTCTTCTCCTCTTTGTGTTCTCCAGACGAGAAACGCGAACTCCCAGTCACAAGGACGGAGTTCAGATAACATCTCTACTTAAGTATGGGCAGAAGAAGTGATCTCAATCACTGAACGCTGCGTACTCAACGACGGCTTCCAACCCGGAGGTGAAGTTCAGAATCGTATAAGTTCACAACAGTACAGTGGTACAGTGCCTAACCGTTGTAACTATAAAATCTCGTGAGTGGAAAGACAGCAAATCCGTCCGCACCAACAAGAAGCTGATACTGAGCGACCGTTACACACAAGAGCTCAAAACGGAAGGCCTCGTCTCTCCATTGCTGTCTTCCCAGCAAGGCTCTGTCCCCACCATCGTAATTCCGAAAACAAATCATTTTCCCGAAACCACGGAATATTCTCTCTCTCTACAGATTCTTCCGACGCCACCAACCATATTTTAGTCATTTGTGGTCCACCGTGGAAAGTTTGCGAGGAAAAACCTATACTCGTACAATGGTACGCTTTTGAGTAAAAATCCTTGGAAATAACCCAGCCTGCGTGGTTTCCGAGGTGCCGCTTCTTCGTTCCTCTCACCTGCGTCCAAGATTTTCAGCGTTTCCGAAGTATAATCCTTCCGGTTCGGCTACAATATCGGTCGGTTGCGACTCTGTTGTGCTCCAGCGCTTAGGTGCTATGACGTCCGTCTTGCTATTTCCTGTGTTTAAGCAGGACCTACACCTGTGCGGGCCTTCCACCCAGAGCTTCAGTTCATCCTGCCGTTTCATCTCCACTGGCGTTCCAACCTCTACTAGTATAGGCAATCATTAATTACGCCGTTTTTGTTATAAAGACACTCCGGCACCTTTCATGCAATAAGCGTTAACAATTATTTACAAGACGTACGTGACAATGTCAGTCTCCTTTATATATTCATATATACGATGTACAACCTATCACATGATACCTAATGATGTTTGTAGATCACGGCAAAGTATGTGGATGTGTGCTTGTAAGGTGCGAAATTATAGCCAACTTATACAGTCCCTTTCTGTCACCACATGGTGGCTTCAGAGTGAAGTAAGGATTCCTTAGAGATGTTGTTGCTGATTATTGCAAGCATATTGGAAAAGGTTGGTGACAGTCCAGTTGCTCCTCTTCTGACAATATGGGTACGACTGCGTCTCGGACAAGAGCTGGAAGCTTCAACACTTCGAAAACTGCATGTGAAAATCTCTGCACAATGTCATCCACCTTTTAGTCAAGGACACATATTCCAAAATATACTGCATCCGAAGTAGCCACATGGTTGGACCTGTGGGTCAGATGATCTCAGTGACGAGGTGCAGACACTATAGCTCCGAGACTAGAAATCTTCCTTTCTTCTCTACTCCAAGCACGTTGGAAAGAAATTCGCGTCTAGCAGTCTGAACTGAGACGAGAGACGATACGTTCACTCGAAACCAGTTCCAGATAATTTGAATTTCCTTGCATCGATCTTCCTGGAGGAAGCGACAAAGATAGTGCTTCATCCCGAATGGACATAGAATCCTTTAAAGCTAATGACAAACAGGATGTTGTGCTAGCTGTCGTTAGTGTCTCCATGTGGCCATTTGGTCCAAAGCTTCCACCATCACATCAAAGTCATGACGCTCTACCCACCTGTGTCCACACAGAGACGTTGGAGACGCACCAAATTTGACAGCCGTAAAATTCGATATTTTGGGTGTTTCCCAAGAAACCCTTCTGTAGCTTTTATTGTGCCGACGGCATTTCTCACTTGGGGTACCTTGTTAGAAGAAGATAGGGAACTGTTCAGTAACAGAATTTATGTTATTCCAAAATAGTATGTTGAGTTTCCATTACGTTTTTAGTAATTATTAATTCATGTCAGCTGTATATATTACATTACTTTATTTGAATTATTTTTAGTTGCATATATCATAGTACTTTAATTGATTTGTTTCTCAGTTAAACCAAAAGGCTCATCACCGACATAATTGTGGGAAAATGGAAGCATAATACGAGTTCTCAAAAGCAGTGTCACAAGTAAATATGTGAAACACTGCTTCATAAAAATAAAGCAATAAGTTTTTTTTTCTTTTCATGTTTTATTCTCTACTAACCTCGCGAGTAAACTGCAATACTTTGTAATTTTACATAATGTGCTTGATGGTGAGTTTGAAAGGATAAATTATTTTCTGGGAAGAATTAGGCTTACGTAAAATTCTGAGAATTGTGGAGTGTTTTGAGAAGCCCGACGCGCTGCAGCATGTTTGAGGACTTTGCCTCTCTGCTCCCTACCCGCTTCACGTTCCATTAGCGTGAAGTAATTATTGGATTTGTACGTGCAAATCCTGTTCCGACGATAAACAGATGTGCATTCCGTCGGCTGGGGAAATCTTCATTAGTGCCCACCAGAGTGGTGGAGAACGAACGAATTCGGCGAGACTGACTTCCCAGCAGCCAATAGTGCCTGCCTGCTGCGAGGCTGTCCTCTGTTGCTGAGCTGTGTTAATGGTGTTTCAGCGGTCATATTTTATAATACTATGTGCGAACAAATGTGACAGCAATTAATTGCAAAATCAAGGTTTTCAAAGGAAAAAAGTCAAAGAATTAACGTTTCATATCCTGTAAAACGCAACAATAAAAACCATTTACTTTCTTTTCAAGAGCGTTTTTTACTTCGCCTTTCTGTAGAAATCACAGTGTCGTCATCAAGGCTTTAGTTTTGTAACGATTTTCATTGTGATGTCAACACACTAGACGGTCATTACTTAACAACTGAAGCCCTTAGGATAAAGCTGTGACTTCAGAATGTAGCTAGCTGAGAAAAACTGTCGAAGACTGACTTTATTATTAAGCTTTCCAATTACTGCACAGTATCGGCTTTGCCAAGGAGCCGCTACATCTACCATGAAGTTTTATATTCTGTATCAATTGTGGCTCTTCATTCTCGTAGCTCTCAGTAAAACGTTTCCAGTGTGTTGTGAGAAATGATGAATTTGCCTCAACGAGTAATGTAACTGCTTAGTGTAAGCTGGACTTCCGTGTTGGAATTGATATCCAGCACTAATTTCCAGTTCTAAAATGTTAATTACTGCATGGGATGTTTAGCATTTCTGGTATCAGTTCATGTAAGTGCGTTTTCTCTAATTTTAATCACATTGATACATTTATTTCTTTTCAAGGGATTTGGAGTGAAAATTACCAAAAAATCGAATTATTCTTTTCTCCTGATTTCAAAATTGTTTGTTTTACTAACATTTGGACTTTTTCTTTAATGCGCATTGCATAATAGACTGGCCACGTTCCACGTCCCTTCACAATTCAGTTACTACGCATAGCAAGCAAAAAAAAATGGATTTTTTGAGCAGTCACATTGTCAGATCGTTTCCGCAGACTTGTTCACGACGGCGGAGACCGCTTGCATAAGCACCATTTTATTCTGTTGTTGTCGCGAGTTAAGATTTGATTGTTTATACTTGTCGATTGTGATTACGTTCACTTTTGCGGCTTTATTTCTGTGCTTTTGGTGTTCATAACAGGAATAGTGAAGAAATTAAGTACATTACCGTACCTGAGTTCTATAGTTATCAACTTAAAAGTGCAACAGTTATCAAGGACACTTTGCTCCACTGGTTTGACTGTGTGCGAGTACAATGGTTTCAAAGCGGAAGGAAGTGGTTGGTTCGATGGGTAAGAAGTTGGAAGCACTAAACATAACAAACAAAGTAGAACTGCTGAAAAATATAGCTACATAATATGGCGTAAGAACATCAGCTGTGTCAGACTGGATTAACTGACGAACATCAAACGTGCATGCGGAAGACAGCTCTTGGCTAAATTATTGAAGAAGAGGGAAGAGTCTCCATGATTTCTGAAATTGGTAAATATCAAAGAAATGATCCTTGTCGTTGCATTTTCTTGGGATCAAGTTACTGAGCTATGGATTCTGAAGCGTGGAAAACAGCAGGGCCTGATATTTGTAATCCCACCACTGAAGTTTGTGAAGTCCTCAACACCTCTGAATCCCTTAAAATATTCAAACATTTCTGGTTGTTCGAATGTAGACCATTGTGACGTAGACGCGTGGTTGCAGAATGACAGTGATGCTTATTACGCCATGACGACTGATGACGAAATTTGTATTGTCGCCTGTTGTAATACAGAGAACGACAGTGATGGTGAAGTTGTCAAGGAAAGTAATATTTCAGAGGAAGAGGTAATGCCTCATGCGGAGGCAACGGCACAGCGGGAAAAAGTAATAGTTTACCTGGAACGTCAGCCGGAAACAACTCCAGCCGAACTGATGTTAGTGATGCGTCTACTCGATCGTGCCGTTCTCAAACGCCACACAAGTCTGAAAGAGAAGAAACTTACACACTATTTCAGTAAGTAAACTTGAGAAGACTACAGTAACTATAGAGTTTAATTGCCAAAAACGTGTTTTCTGTTGGATCCAAAATAAAATGTTTGTATATTTAGTCCATATTAGAGTTTTTGCATGTAGTATATTTCCGGGTTATAAGGGTTTTCGTTAGTCCAAATTACATAAGGTCCAACGTAGTCCAGATAAACGAGGTTCTAGCGTATACCTACTCTTGTGATTCTACTACTAGTTGAATTCTATTACTAGTTGAAACTTATTGCAGAACTCATTTAATATCCTCTCTCGTTCAAACAACCATTCTCATGTTGTCCCCTAACTCCTTCTTCTATTCCTTCCCCTAAAACCACATTGCAATCCACCATCTTCATTACATTCTCATCTCCCTTTATGTACTGAATTACCCGTTCAGTATCCTCATATACTTTCTCTGTATCTTTGTCTTCTGCCTGCGACGTCGGCATGTATGCCCGAATATTGTGTCAACGTTGGTTCCTGAAGAATCTGATACTATCACTGAACCGTTCACATTGACTCACTCTCTCCCGTACCTTCCTGTTCATAAAGAGTACTGCTCCCGTTGTACCACTTTCTGCTGCAGTTAATTTACCCTTTAATCGTCTGACCAGAAGTCCTTAACTTATTTCCATTCCACTTCAATGACCCCACTAGATCTAAACTTAGCCTTTACACTTCCATTTTCACGTTTTCTAGTTTTCCTACCACATTCAAACTTCTGACATTCCACAGGTGCTTGTCAACCTTATTGCGGTCACTCTTCGAAATACTAAATCTAGAGTAAGATATACAAACGAAATCTCTGAACCTTTTGAGATTCCAATTGGCCTTCGACAAGGTGATGGATTGTCTCTATTACTATTTAACTGTGCGCTGCAGAAAATCATGTGCGAATGAAACAAGATATATCCATAATCTGTTAAGATCTGAAGAAAGATTCGACTTAACTATCTTGCATTTGCAGATTATTTGGTGTTGTTAGCAAACAGTATCGTTGGAGCAGAATTTCACATAGAAGAAGTAGAACGATTAGTGGCAAAGATGGGACTGCAATTTTCTTTTAGAAAACGGAAATGATGTCAACCTTACCAGTTGGCACACCCCATATTATACTTCACAATGCTCAATAAATTAAGATGATAAAAAAGTTAAAATATGTCGTTGAGGTCACTACTTGCAATGCCAATGAAACAGCATCAATAAACAGTAGAACATTAAAACTACATTGAGCACAGAGAACTACGTGAGCAACTTACAAGAAACGATCTCTTTCAATAAATGCTAAACCTCGGCATTATTTCTCCGTTGTTAAACCGGCGACAACGTATTCAAATGAAACATTATTGAAACTAAACACTCAAGGAACAACTGATAAACTGCAGAAAGTTGATAGAAGAATACTCCGAACGATTATCAATAAAAGACACCAAGTTAATGGTCAGTGGAAACTCTTGCCCAGTTCGATGGTCTACTAAGAAAGTGAATCCATTTGCTGATACAATGCGAAGAAGAGGAGTTGCATTTTGTGGTCACAGTTCTCGCGTACCGAATACTAGACTCCTGAAACAACTCTTTAAGTACTTTTGGAACACTGAAACATAAAACAACTGGGTTAAAGAAGTACAAATGGATCTAAATGAAATGAATATTAACAGTCATCAGATTGAACGTAGAGAAGAGAAGCGGCTGTTGAAGAACAAATACATTGGACTGACATTCAAAACATCACAACGGAAGAAGTACGTCGTATCTGCTGAAGAACGAGCATCCAGACGACTTCGATTGAAGAAGTTTTGGAAAAGGAAGAAACTGTTGACTGCGAAGACCTAAACTTATTCACTGTAGGCTCTGTTGTATAATGCTTAAGTTTAGTGTTCCAATGAGCGTGTAAACTATGTAAATAAATAAATAAGATTTGAAATGCATACTTCCTTTTATTTTATTTTTTATTTTAGACTACTAGATCCGTAGGACCAAACTGAGGTGCAAATCTCCAGGGTCTTGGAACGTGTCAGTACATGAAATTACAATATATAAGTAATAACAGATAAAATAAAATCTCTATGAACCCAAAAAAGACAAGTCACAAGTTTAAGTAAACGCAATCAACAATATAGCATAGGAATCAGTTTAAATTTCCAAGGAAATTCTCGACAGAATAGAAGTAGTGACCCATGAGGAAACTCTCCAGTTTCGATTTGAAAGCGAGTGGATTATTGCTAAGATTTTTGAATTCTTGTGGTAGTTTATTGAAATGGATGCAGCAGTACACTGCACACCTTTCTGCACAAGGGTCAAGCAAGTGCGATCCAAATGCAGACTGGATTTCTGCCCAGTATTGACAGAGTGAAAGCTGCTGATTCTTGGGAATAATCTGATATCGTTAACAAAAAACAACAGTAAAGAATATATATATTGAGAGGCCAATGTCAGAATACCCATCCTAGTGAACAGGGATCGACGAGAGAGTCGCGAACTTACACCACTTTTTGCCCGTATCGCCCGTTTCTGAGCCAAAAATGTCCGTTGAGAATGGGAAGAGTTATCCCAAAATGTAATACCATACGACATAATCGAATGAAAATAAGGAAAGTAGAGTACTTTCAGTGATGAACGATCAGTTACTTCAGATACCGATCGAATAGTAAAAATGGTAGCATTAAGTCTTTGAACAGGATCCTGAATGTGGTCTTTCCACGACAGTTTACTATCTATCTGAATACCTAGAAACTCGAACTGTTCATTTCCTTTGTCAATATTAATGTCACATACTTCCGTGACCAGTAAAGGGGAAAAAATTACGAGTTTTGATGTGAGCCGGCCACAAATGTGTGTGAAATCTTATGGGACTTAACTGTGAAGGTCATCAGTCCCTAAGCTTACACACTACTCAACCTAAATTATCGTAAGGACAAACACACACGCACCCGTGCCCGAGGGAGGACTCGAACCTCCGTCGGGACCAGCCGCAGTCCATGACTGCAGCTCCTGAGACCGCTCGGCTAATACCGCGCGGCTGAGCCGGCCGCAGTGGCCGAGCGGTTCTAGGCGCTTCAGTCTGGAACCGCGCGACCGCTACGTCGCAGGTTCGAATCCTGCCCCGGGCATGGATGTGTGCAATGTTAGTTTGGTTAGTGAGGTTTAGGTAGTTTTAAGTTCTAGGGGACTGACGTCGTCAGATGTTAAGTCCTATAGTGCTCAGAGCTATTTGAACCATTTTGTGTGAACACTGGGCGGACAGATTCGAACCATGTTCTTAACTGCTACGCTACCAGCTCAGCAGCGTAAAGCCCATATTACACGACGGGCACCAGCGCCCCAAGCCTGAATATCTGTAACTACAGGCTGGTTCAGGTAGACCTCTTATTTTTACACCATCCACACGTGATATACCTGGCGCACATGCGCAGCAGACGGCAATAACGCGCGAAACGTAGCACCATCTGATCTCTTGTAATGTTCGTTCTACCGCGCGAAACACCAGCGGATCCGTGCGTCATATTGGAACGTCATTCGTTCAAATTATTTATGTGAGCTCAGGGTTCCTATTTAATAAGAAATTGTTTTTTATCATTATTTATTAATTAATTGTTATTCTATTATGTAGCTTACTACTGTTCTGAATTACAGACTCAGCAGTTAGTTTTATATTAGACACTTGGTTCCACAGGTACATGCATATCTAAATTAAAATTTGCACATGGAGGACCCACTTGTTTTTGGAGCTATTGCCCAGGCAGTGAGAGTAAATCTTCGGATTAGGGCAGAACGACGACGAAACCAAAAGCCAGACGTTGTTGAGTTCGACCCTGGCAGAAAAGAATGAATGAAGGCAGGGGATTATATTGTTTACGAAAGAGCTGAGGCCCGAAGATCAGCAAGAATTTCGGAACTTCGTGAGGATGGACATGGCCTGCTTCGAGAAGATGCTGTCTATGATAAAAGATGGAATTTGCAGGTGTGACACTGTCATGAGGGAGGCTATCTCACCTTCTTGAAAGTAAGAATTAAATCACATGTTTATATGTTTTGTGATCATACCAGCCTAGATCACTGATAAAATACCAGTACATGCCCTGTTATATTGCAGGCTGGTTGTAACATTACGTTTCGTGCCGACTGGGGAATCTTTTAAGAGTTGGCTTTTAGCCACAGAATAGTACAGCCCACCATTTCAAAAGTTCTTGTGGGTATATGTCCTGCAATGTGAAACACTTTAAAGGACCAATACTTAAAGTTGCTCTTGCGTTATTTTTCCAAGTTTGGAAAATGGACTGCAACGTGCAATGCGCTACTTAAGAGTTTTGCAGTCCTCGTCTGTCACACTGCGCGAAACTGCACGGAATTTCTCGCCATCACTGCCAGTTTCTCTTTTCTGGCATGCTGAAATAAAGCAAGAGATGCAATCAAATCAAACATGGACTTTCGTAAGGAAGTGTCGAAAATCACCGTGTAACGTTATATGCATATTACTCAGAATGAAACGATTGCCAAAGTACCGTATTACGATACAGCGGGTCACACATTTCACTTCTATAATACGAAGTAATCAAAAGAAAAAATACTTTCACAGACAGCTAGTATAAAAGAAAGTCTACTGCCAAAAAAAAGCTTTTTCTGCGTTTATGAAAACCTGGTTACTGAAAAAAAAAACGCGGAAAATCCCCAACACGAAAATCTGAAATTAGCTACTAGCCATCGAACAATAAGCAAATAACAAGCAGGAAGCACTGCGGTACCCCCTTCTACGCATGCACGAGTTATCGGTACCTAGTGCGCATGCGCAGACTGGCAGCAGTTTCGAGCCGCTCTCTATTCTGGCGCGCGGATAATGTGTGTGCTAATTTTCGTACTCTCACCCGTTCTACTGCTAGATGGCTGTCGCGCTAGACCAGTACTAAAGCTCTGTATAGGAAAAGTATGGGCAGCTTGCAAGTGGCCGCCATTTTGGGTCCGCTGCGCCGCTGATGATACATTGACCTCAGCAGCATATTCAGCCGTGTATATTAAATAAGTGCACTCAGCCGTCTCATGCACCGCTGAAACTGATCAGTGGCTTGAAACGGAACGTGTCGTATATTTAGCAACAAAAAATCTCAACAAATTTAACTAAATGAGTCGAAAAGCATTTGTTGTGGCGAGCAGGAAACAGGTTTTCCCTGCTGTCCTTTATTAATAGCAAAAGCAGTTTTCGCAGTTCTTGTTGCGGTATCGAGTTTGAACAGCTGTTTTCGTGATTAGCGTTAAATTGGTCCAGTCCAATAGTCAACAGGACAAAAGTGAACCAATATTAGTTCGCAAGTGCAAGGAAATATCCATCGCTAATTTGAAGCTCTACATTGACTTACTTCTTGTTCCTGCTACTCGGTACTACGAAAATTCGCCCAATGTCTCTTTTGTTATACGAAATAAAGCATTGGATTCAAATACATATGCGTGGTTCCTTAGTAAATAGAAGTGGCTATATGATTCCGCAAGCTTTATACACTCCTGGAAATTGAAATAAGAACACCGTGAATTAATTGTCCCAGGAAGGGGAAACTTTATTGACACATTCCTGGGGTCAGATACATCACATGATCACACTGACAGAACCACAGGCACATAGACACAGGCAACAGAGCATGCACAATGTCGGCACTAGTACAGTGTATATCCACCTTTCGCTGCAATGCAGGCTGCTATTCTCCCATGGAGACGATCGTAGAGATGCTGGATGTAGTCCTGTGGAACGGCTTGCCACGCCATTTCCACCTGGCGCCTCAGTTGGACCAGCGTCGTGCTGGACGTGCAGACCGCGTGAGACGACGCTTCATCCAGTCCCAAACATGCTCAATGGGGGACAGATCCGGAGATCTTGCTGGCCAGGGTAGTTGACTTACACCTTCTAGAGCACGTTGGGTGGCACGGGATACATGCGGACGTGCATTGTCCTGTTGGAACAGCAAGTTCCCTTGCCGGTCTAGGAATGGTAGAACGATGGGTTCGATGACGGTTTGGATGTACCGCGCACTATTCAGTGTCCCCTCGACGATCACCAGTGGTGTACGGCCAGTGTAGAAGATCGCTCCCCACACCATGATGCCGGGTGTTGGCCCTGTGTGCCTCGGTCGTATGCAGTCCTGATTGTGGCGCTCACCTGCACGGCGCCAAACACGCATACGACCATCATTGGCACCAAGGCAGAAGCGACTCTCATCGCTGAAGACGACACGTCTCCATTCGTCCCTCCATTCACGCCTGTCGCGACACCACTGGAGGCGGGCTGCACGATGTTGGGGCGTGAGCGGAAGACGGCCTAACGGTGTGCGGGACCGTAGCCCAGCTTCATGGAGACGGTTGCGAATGGTCCTCGCCGATACCCCAGGAGCAACAGTGTCCCTAATTTGCTGGGAAGTGGCGGTGCGGTCCCCTACGGCACTGCGTAGGATCCTACGGTCTTGGCGTGCATCCGTGCGTCGCTGCGGTCCGGTCCCAGGTCGAAGGGCACGTGCACCTTCCGCCGACCACTGGCGACAACATCGATGTACTGTGGAGACCTCACGCCCCACGTGTTGAGCAATTCGGCGGTACGTCCACTCGGCCTTCCGCATGCCCACTATACGTCCTCGCTCAAAGTCCGTCAACTGTACATACGGTTCACGTCCACGCTGTCGCGGCATGCTACCAGTGTTAAAGACTGCGATGGAGCTCCGTATGCCACGGCAAACTGGCTGACACTGACGGCGGCGGTGCACAAATGCTGCGCAGCTAGCGCCATTCGACGGCCAACACCGCGGTTCCTGGTGTGTCCGCTGTGCCGTGCGTGTGATCATTGCTTGTAGAGCCCTCTCGCAGTGTCCGGAGCAAGTATGGTGGGTCTGACACACCGGTGTCAATGTGTTCTTTTTTCCATTTCCAGAAGTGTATTTTTGTCAGATCTGTAACGTATAATTTTGTCTGCAGATTGTTGTGTGACATTAGGAGAATGATTACGGAAGTACAATTGAGTGCAATACTTTTAAAATATGTTCGAATAAAACTAGGCCGCACGGGATTAGCCGAGCGGTCTGGGCGCTACAGTCATGGACTGTGCGGCTGGTCCCGGCGGAGATTCGATTCCTCCCTCGGGCATGGGTGTGTGTGTTTGTCCTTAGGCTAATTTAGATTGAGTAGTGTGTACGCTTAGGGACTGATGACCTTAGCAGTTAAGTCCCATAAGATTTCACACACATTTTATTTAAAAAAATAAAAAATAGATAAATAAAAAAAATAAAACTAGGCCTACGATCAAAAGTAGGCTGCAGGAAACAGTAACAAGTAAATTCCTATTAATATGATGTAGATTAGCGACAAGGTTGCAACAGTAATAATAATCTCCTGGTAACGTTAATGATTACTCACTGAAAGGTCGTAGTATTGGTACTTTCATAGTGCAAATCTTTCTTTTTTTTTCATTATATTGTGTGGAACAAAGTACAGTTTATTGCTGTGAGCATCCTAAATATAAGTTTAAACCATATTAGTTGCATATCTCCCTTCGAAAGTAATTCTCCTGCCTCGGGCGTGGATGTGTGTGATGTCCTTCGGTTAGTTAGATTTAATTAGTTCTAAGTTCTAGGAGACTGATGTCCTCAGATGTTAAGTCCCATAGTGCTCAGCGCCATTTGAACCATTTGAAAGTAATGCTGTACATTTTCCTCCCTTTTCGCCTTGAAACGAACAGCCAAAAGCACAGCACTGAAACACTATTCTACTTAAAACTTCGAAAATACACGACGCTTCCTATGTTTCATACGTAACGCATGGGGCCACAGTGGCTGCTAGTGTCACGTGAGGCGGTCTCAGCCAAACATGAACTGCGGACAGCAGCAAACACAGGGCAATAGGATGGCCATACTTTCCTTTATACAGAGCTTTAATCAGTACCGTTCGCGGCGGATCTACCCGCTTAACGTTGCGCGTGCGTAATGATGGAGTAGCGTCAAAGTTTTATCATTTTCTCAGGAACTATTGAGCGTTCGCACGTGAGCCAAAATAGGTGTCCCTTGATTTCGACCCCTATTTGACCCGGCGAAGTTTCGATTATCTGGGGGAGTGATGGATGGCGAGACGGTTTTCTACATTCGGCGCCATTTTGTTTGTGTAGAGTCACGAACCATTTACTTCAGCAACAGCCGTGTAGTAAGACGGCGACTGCTCCGCTTTCGGGAAGGTCGTACGTCAGGCGCGCGTTCATAAAATGAGGCGCTGCGGGCCTCGGACAGGACGGGGATTCCCCCGCTGATTTACGGTGCTGTAAATTTGTAGCAGTTTACTGCGGCTGTCGCGAGTCGACGGCGACGCGGCAGGGAATCGTGTACGGCTGTAACTCCTTTTAAGTGACAACGGGACGGAGCCGCCGCCGCGTCCTCTGCTTTTTCGACGGGCGCGCTCCTCGCGCCGTCCTCGACATCTGCTCGGCAGCGGGTCGGCCAGAAATATTAATGTCGCAGCAGCCGCCGTGTGAGTCACGCGACAATGCGGACACCCGAGCGCCGATGTCGTCAGCGGGCGGAGGCAGGTCCACCACCTCCGGGCTGCCCTGCCCGCGAGGCCGCGCCTGCCGCTTCCCGGACGCTCGGCGGCTCGTAATAGCCAGGAATGTCCGCCGACGCGAGCGAGTGTCTGCTTGCCTGGCCAGATAAGCGTATCCGGCCGTGACTCACGACCGCTGGAAGAAAGCGAAAGCCAGTTCCGCCGTAGCGTACGCAACAGGGCTCCGCGTTCCGTTTCGTTAGCACACTGTCAGCTCTGCTTGCGCTGCCAGCATACCTCCACACCTCAGCAATTCCACTTGCAACATCCCGCTTTTCATCTTCTTTCTCTGTGTGATCAACCATCACGACGGGCCAACTTGTGGGGGGAGCACAGGAGCCGAACACAACCCCCCTCACCCCCATACTTCTTTCTGCTTACATCTACACTAGTGGCCATTAAAATTGCTACACCAAGAGGAAATGCTGATAATAAACGGGTACTCATTGGACAAATATACTAGGACTGACATGTGATTACATTTTCACGCAATTTGAGTGCATAGATCCTGAGAAATCAGTACCCAGAACAACCACCTCTGGCCGTAATAACGCCCTTGATACGCCTGGGCATTGAGTCAAACAGAGCTTGGATGGCGTGTACAGGTACAGCTGCCCATGCAGCTTCAACAAGATACCATAGTTCATCAAGATTAGTGACTGGCGTATTGTGACGAGCCAGTTTCTCGGCCACCATTAACCAGATGTTTTTAGTTGGTAAGAGATCTGGAGAATGTGCTGGCCAGGGCAGTAGTCGAACATTTTCCGAATCCAGAAAGGCCCGTACAGGACCTGCAACATGCGGTCGTGCATTATCCTGCTGAAATGTAGGGTTTCGCAGGAATCGAATGAAGGGTAGAGCCACGGGTCGTAACACATCTGCGACCATCATGATGCTGTAAACAGGACCTGGATTCATCCGAAAAAATGACTTTTTGCCATTCGTGCACCCAGGTTCGTCGTTAGGTACACCATCGCAGGCGCTCCTGTCTGTGATGCAGCGTCAAGGGTAACCGCAGCCATGGTCTCCGAGCTGATACTCCGTGCTGCTGCAAACGTCGTCGAACTGTTCGTGCAGATGGTTGTTGTCTTGCAAACGTCCCCATCTGTTGACTCAGGGATCGAGTCGTGGCTGCACGATCCGTTACAGCCATGTGGATAAGATGCCTGTCATCTCGACTGCTAGTGATGCGAGGCCGTTGGGATCCAGCACGGCGTTCGGTATTACCCTCCTGAACCCACCGATTCCATATTCTGCTAACAGTCACTGGATCTGGACCAACGTGAGCACCAATGTCGCGATTCGATGAGCCGCAATCGCGATAGGCTACAATTCGACCTTTATCAAAGTCGTAAACGTGATGGTACGCATTTCTCCTCCTTACACGAGGCATCACATCAACGTTTCACCAGGCAACGCCGGTCAACTGCTGTCTGTGTATAAGAAATCGGTTGGAAAATTTACTCATGTCAGCACATTGTATGTGTCGCCACCGGCGCCAACCTTGTGTGAATGCTCTGAAAAGCTAATCATTTGCAAATCACAGCACCTTCTTCCTGTCGGTTAAATTTCACGTCTGTAGCACGTCACCTTCGTGGTGTAACAATTTTAATGGCCAGTAGTGTATTTCTCCAATGAATACCCGTTTATAATCTGCATTTCTTCTTGGTGTAGCAATTTTAATGACCAGTAGTGTATATCTTTTCTAAATCTTTTTGCAATGTGTTTTGATCTTCTGATGACTTTATTAGTCGATAAACGACAGCGTCATCTGCAAACAACCTAAGACGGCTGCTCAGATTGTCTCCCAAACCGTTTATAAAGATAAGAAACAGCAAAGGACCTATAACACTACCTTGGGGAACGCCAGAAATCACTTGTGTTTTACTGGATGACTTTCCGTCAGTTACTACGAACTGTGACCTCTCTGACAGAAAATCACGAATCCAGTCATATAACTGGGACGACATTTCATAGCTACGCAATTTTACCAGAAGCCGGTTGTATGGTACAGTGTCAGAAGCCTTCCGGAAATCCATTAGTACGGTGGGTATATCGCCTATCCTTTTCTTTTAAGACTTCCAAAAAATCTTATGATACTTTTGCAAACACTCGTCGCCAGTTATGTAAAGGTCTCGTCCCTAGTGCTGTGGATTCCGAGTTGCCACTGTTGTTACGGTAGGCCGAGTTTGTGAGTTCGTGAAACGGCTTCTGGTGCAGCACACCACTAAGACAATTTCTCCCAGCCACTATTAACCAGCTATGCCCCAGGGTCACGTAACAGGACAGGAGAACGTAGGTTCTACAACACTCCAACAAATTGGTAACAAAGTGGCACAAATGAATAACGAAGTCTGCAACACTACTTGTACGAGGGTCGTTCGTTTCTTAAAAAGTCAGTAATATACATAGACCAACGTCCTTGTTGGTGCTTCACATTTGATGTTTGTTCGGTGCGTCGGTGAAGTTTCGAACCGTTCTGACAGATGGCAAAGCCGTAATACAGCGTCTACATACGACTCTCGTTACAAGCAGCGAGCTGTTATTGAATTGTTGTGTGCAGAAGAAGGAACCGTGGCGAACGTCCATAAACGTTTGTGTGCAGCGTATGGTGATGCCGCAGTTGATAGGAGTGAGGTTAGTCGATGGGTAAAGAAAGTTACAGCCTCAGAAAATGCAGAAACAGAGCTCCATAATCGGCAAAGCTCGGGACGTTCTGTCACAGCCAATGCTCGAGACATGCTGAATTGTGCGAATGCCATTATTCACGCCCACCGGCGCATCACAACTCGACAATTGGCTCTAAAGTTGTCGGTCAGCATTGGAAGTGCGTCTGCAATGATCGAGACTCTCGGATATTCAAAGAGATGCTCACGATGGGATCTACGAATGCTCACAGCGGACCACAATATTTAAAAAATGGCCATTTCATCCGAATTGTTGCAGCGTTTTGAGACCGACGGAGAGGCCTTTCTGTCACAGATCGTTATGGGGTGTCGCGAATAGCAGAAGGACACCCTAAATTTAGTAGTATAGTAGAACATAAATTCTTAGCAAGAACAGCAGAGGGACGTACGTGACCGGATGCAGCCACTTTTTGCTATTTGTTCTGCCAACAAGGGCGGACTCTGTAGCATCATGAGGCTCGGAGTAACCGAGGAAAAGTGATCTTTGCACACAGTCAGTAAGGAAATATCATGCGTGTACGCCATGCGGGTGTCACGCGCTCTCGCGTCATCAGCCCCATCCGTATACCTAAGGGTAGAAACTTCCAGAAGGATGGGACCGTGGGGTAGGGCGCCTATAAAAGGGCTACCCACCCTACTGGAATGGTCTTTTGTTGAATAGTCGTCGGGAGGAGGATTGCGAGTGCCACTGTGTGGCAGGGGCTGGACGTAGAAGAATCCGATGTAGTCGACGCTTTGGCCGGCACGCTCGCCTCTGCGCCACAAGACTTAGGCTCATGGAAGAATAGGAAGTCTTATAATACACTGTAGATACTTTGTAGATAGGCTTGCACATAGGGAATATGTCAGGCGGTGCTTCCAGTAATAGCAATCCTATCTCCCATTTTATGATATCCTCCCCGGATACCCGATATTCCTGCCTAGTTCCGTACTCTAACCCACTAAATAGCCTACTTTTCACCCAAGCAAGTGAAGAGCAGGAGGCCGGCCGGAGTGGCTGAGCGGTTAAAGGCGCTACAGTCTGGAACCGCACGACCGCTACGGTCGCAGGTTCGAATCCTGCCTTGGGCATGGATGTGTGTGACGTCCTTAGGTTAGTTAGGTTTAAGTAGTTCTAAGTTCTAGGGGACTTATGACCACAGCAGTTGAGTCCCATAGTGCTCAGAGCCATTTGAACCATTTTTTTGAAGAGCAGGAGACCCACTAGCGGAAGTTGTTCTCGACGTAACTTGTCGGTAAGTTCCATGACGCGTATTCGTGCAGTCCTTCCTACTCCTTCCCAGGACTCCTCAGTGGGACGCGACAGGGGGACGAAAGCTGGGTGCACCACTTTGCGTAGGAAACAAAAAGGCAGTCCATGGAGTGGCATCATACGAGTTCACCAGAAAAGAAATTCAAGGCAACCACCTGTCATGGTGACAGTCTTCTGGGATTGTGCTGGCGTCATTCTCGTGGATATGATGTCAAGAGGGTCAATCACCAACTCAGAGGGATACGTGAAGACTCTGAATAAACTCAAGAACTGTTTCCGATGTGTTCAATCGGACAAGAATCTAGCACAAATCTTGCTCCAACACGATAATTCACGCCCCCACACAAGTCTGACAACCCGGGAACACGTCGCCAATTTGGTTGGACCTCATTGCCTCGTCCACCCAATGGTCCACACCTGACACTCTCGGACTTCTATCTCTTTGGGCCGCTTAAAGACTCTCTGCGGGGAAGACACTTTGAAGCTGACAAGAGTGTCAGTCATGTAGTGAAAACATGGCAACGCCTACAGGAGAAGAGCTTTTACCAGCAGGGAATACATTCTCTTCCACAACGTTGGCGTACGGCCATAGAACGTGATGCAGATTACGTAGAAAAGCATGGCATGGGCAAGACATGTCGATGTACAGGGTGATTCAAAAAGAATACCACAACTTTAGAAATTTAAAACTCTGCAACTACAAAAGGCAGAGCTAAGGACTATCTGTCGGCGAATTAAGGGAGCTATAAAGTTTCATTTAGTTGTTCATTTGTTCGCTTGAGGCGCTGTTGACTAGGCTGAAAACCAAACTACCCGAGGCAGCCCGTGACAGAGCACTTCATCACTGGCCTCCAAGAAGCCCTGATCTTACCCCCCTGCGATTTTTTCTTATGGGGGTATGTTAAGGATATGGTGTTTCGGCCACCTCTCCCAGCCACCATTGATGATTTGAAACGAGAAATAACAGCAGCTATCCAAACTGTTACGCCTGATATGCTACAGAGAGTGTGGAACGAGTTGGAGTATCGGGTTGATATTGCTCGTGTGTCTGGAGGGGGCCATATTGAACATCTCTGAACTTGTTTTTGAGTGAAAAAAAACCTTTTTAAATACTCTTTGTAATGATGTATAACAGAAGGTTATATTATGTTTCTTTCATTAAATACACATTTTTAAAGTTGTGGTATTCTTTTTGAATCACCCTGTATAATGTCACTAGATTCTGACTCTCAATAATAAATATATTCTGAGAAAAAAAAAGTGAGGCATTACTTAGTGAACGACCCTCGTAATATAACACAAATGAAAAGGCACTTAATGGCTAAGTGCAAATAATCGTAGGTAAAATTCACAGTACATAGCAAATGCAATTACAACAACTGTCCGATCAATTCTAAGAGTTCACTAAACGACGTTCCCTGTCTAAGTCAGCCCTGGACGATGATCTATAACCACGTGGGCGAGAGCTGCTCTTCTATCTTTCGAGTAGGCTTCTGTCTATGTCGTCCGGTCATTGGTGGATTGTACTCGGCCGGCAGTTGGCCGAGGCGAAGCCGATATCTTCATCCTCATCTCCGCCCTTGGCCCTGGTGGAACACGTTCAAGTGGCGAGTCTTTGTGGCCCTGGAGCCAGCTCACATCTTTGCGCCTGTGGTGCTTTTGAGCTGGCTGTGTCTTGTTCGGACGACACAGCAGATACAAGTCCACTAAACAAGTTGTGGACAAGATGATCGACAATGGTTTGTCTTCAGGCTACGTGAATGGCAGGAGAGGCACACAGCAGTCAGTTGCAGTTTCATTAGTTTTTGTAATTCTTGCAAATCTAGGTTTCGGCTACAAACAGCCATCTTCAGTGCATTTGCGTTACAGTTCAACAGGCTCGTACCAGTTCATGTCATCATATGTTCTCACAGGTGTATAGGCAGAAGGCTATTTATAGCCGCAATCTAGATTTGCAAGAATAATAAAAACTAATATCTCGGTGAAGACATACAAGACAACGGACTGGAGAAATTTGCTGTGGGGGGCCTGATCTCAAAAACTTGAGAGAGCTAACGGATTAACTAAAAACATTTGCAACAAAAAGTGCATATATTTTAATGCCAAAATAGAGCACTTCAGTGCTCTGGTAAAACCAGAGTGCCTGTACACCAGCGAATGCCTCTCAATCAACTACAAGTTGGAAAAGATGGAGATATCAGAAAGAAGAATATTACGGAAAATCATGGGTCCAACCCGGGTTGAAATTGCCGGGAAGGTCGGAGCAACAATGAAATCTACAAAAAAGTGAAGAAAATCTCGGAGACCATGAAAAAGAGAAGGTTATCATTTCTAGGGCACCTGTACAGAATGGAAAAAAACCAGACTAACCAAAAGGATAGTCAACTACCTGTGGAAAAAGAACACAACAACGGTATGGATTCAAATGGTTCAAATGGCTCTGAGCACTATGGGACTTAGAGGTCATCAGTCCCCTAGAACTTAGAACTACTTAAACCTAACTAACCTAAGGACATCACACACATCCATGCCCGACGCAGGATTCGAACCTGCGACCGTAGCGGTCGCGCGGTTCCAGACTGTAGCACCTAGAACCGCTCGGCCACTCCGGCCGGCAACGGTATGGATTAGTGAAGCTTGTAAAGATGTGGGAAGGTCCAACATTCAGGAAGTTCAGATGTTAAATGGGGATATATTTCGGACCATGATTCAAAATTTGGAAGGATTTCAAGTCGAAAGAACAAAGAAGACTGGAAGAGTCTGGACGGATGAACAGAAGCAACAGCACAGTGTCCATGTGAAAGAGCACTGGAGAAAGAGGAAACTTCAGACAAAGAAGAAATGAAATTGTGGCGTGATCCTAAGTGGTCAATTCGCAAATAAAATTTAACAAAAGCTAATGGGATTGCGACTGTCTGCTGTGTGTCTCTCCTTCCTTATAGTCTACGGTCGCTGTGCACACCGGTTCCTGATGGAATGGAAGTTGGTTACGTGAGAGGTGTCAGATTGTTCTGCAAAGGCTGTACGGCAATGGTGAAAATGAATAACCAACTATGTCAAGAGTTTCAGCTGATAAAAGGACTACACGAGGGATGGGCACTCGCACCTACGTTGTTTAAGATCTACTTAGAGGAGGAGTTGAAATGTTTCAAAAGGAGATGCAGAGAACGAGGTGGTAGTAGCTGGGACGTTAATGCTTCGCAAATTAAAGGAAGAGTACGAAAAGTAGGGGCTTACTATAAACATACCTAACGCATAATATCTGAAGGTGAGACATAGTACAATTGGATTGTGATGCTGTTAAAGGGTGTCGGAACATTACGTACGTTGGAGTGACACTGCCTTCAAACAGTACAGGTATGGACGATTGGCGTATAAACAATACAATTGGCCAGGGCAAGTGAGTCATGAAACAAGTAAATGGTTTTCTCTGAAACAACAGCATAACCCGCATAACAAAACAATCATTATTGAAAATATCGCGACGTATGCCACAAAGTTGTTGGAGCTAACTCGAAGGCAAAAGGACCGCCTGCTGGCTGTCTATGTGGGTTACTGGAGGCGGAGTCGTGGATTTCCAGGCTTGATCATGTTAGAACTGGCAGAATCAGAGAGATCATGAACGTCGCAAGCAGAATAATTCTAGACTGCACAGAAACGAAGCGTCTGCTCTGGTACGGTAACAAAGTGAGCCAGACACAGGGTGGCCATAACGAATATGGCAATGGACGCCACATCAAAGAAAAAAGCTTGCCAGACATTCGAGATCCGGCCAAGATGACGCCGCGGAAGCAATAGCGGCGAGAGGTATTACTGAAGGAGACTGGAACGTCAAGAAACAATGAAAACCAAGAAGCGAGAAGCAGCGGCAGCCGTAGAATACGTGCTGATGTACAGAGGGGTCCAGAAAAATGTAGATACTCTTTGATAGTCGATATTAATGTAGCAAAATGACATACCGTTACAATTGTTTCGCGGGTGTAGGTTATTTTACGTGTTCAAAGTTACCCCCCATTAGCAGCCAAACAACGTCGATGCCGCTGAACTGTTGACCCAGTTACCGCTGTCACTGTTACCGGTGTGATGGCTGCACGGGACGCCTCGATGGGATCCCGAAGCTCGTTCAGCGTAGCTGGCTCCTATTTCAAGGTCCTCCATAGGTAGAAATCAAGACGTGTAAGGTCTGGAGACCGACTGTGGTGGACACCCAACAGTTCCTCTTCGATCTATCCTATCCATCGTCCTGGTACATTTTCATCCAAGTAGGCTCTGGCATCTCTATGGTAGTGAGGCGGACCGCCATCTTGTTGTTGGTAAAATCTTTCATTTCTAAACACCTCACGGATGGCAGGTTAAACTGACGTTTGCAGCATATGAAGATTCATCTCTCCAGTTACAGTACCTTCAATGAAATGCTCGCTAATCAAACTGCGCGGTGACAGACCACACCACACATTAACACCCGGTAGATTAACATGTTCGAGGATTTTCAGGAGCCCAGTACACGCAGTCGTAGCGATTTACAGTATCGTTCAGCTTGAATTGCACCTCATCAGACCAGATAATCATCCCTACAAACCGTTCATCCTAGGGAAGCAAGCTTTCAGAACACTCGCAGTACTCCATTCTTCGACTAGGCCATCCTCGTTCATATCGTGGAGCGATCTTGGAATGAATGCATTCCATTTTGCAGCCTTCAGAATTCGTCGTACGCTTGATCGACTTACACTGCTTTCACGTGCACTCTGCTTCCCAGCAAACTCTGGAAGCTGGACTTGCTGACGTTTTTTGTCGACCAGACCATTCGTTATGCGCATCCTGAACAGTTCTGTCGGCCTCAAATTCATTCCGAATGCGGTAAATTGTTGCAAGTGTTGGTGGCTGACTCCTGTACACTTTACGTCATTGCCGTTGTACCTCCGTCATGTTTTCGTACTTCCAGTACCACTTCAATACGGCCTTGCGTGGTTCAAACGACAGTCTTACCTCATTCATCGTTGCACTGTCATCTACTGGAAAACGCGAGCCAAGATCTGTTGAGAAATCAATGGGCTGCGCTACCACGCAAAATTGCGATGATATGTCATTTTGTTCCAGACATATAAACTACCGAAAGTGTCTACATTTTTAAGGATCCCTCTGCATACACCAGAATGAAAAATGCTGCTATCATTGCACAAAACAGGCGAGTATGTCCTGGGCTGAGTTAGGGATGTAAAAGAAGAGAATTAGCGTGTCAACCTACCTGGCAGCGTCAAAGACTTAACAGATTTGATTGCAGTTGCTGCAGGTGCTCTTGAGTTTCAGTTCATCTCAGTAGCTGACTGGTCGGCACAGCTGATTGTGATGTGGAGGTCTCGGATTCGATTCCCGATGCTGCCAGAGATTTTGCCTTGGTGGGGGGACTGGGACGGGCTGCACTCAGTCATAGCAGTTGGGGAGCTATGATATTTGACCAAGTAGTAGCAGGTCCTGGTCACGAAAACTGATAACGGCAGGGCGAGAGGTATACTTACTGGACGGCGCTTCATACCACACCCAATAACGCCATTAACGGAGGACGACACGGCGGTCGGACGGTGCCGATGGACCCACTCGGCACTGTGGATGGATAATCAGCACTCCTGAGTTAAGCTTCAGTGTCACCCCCCTTTCATTCCCAAGCCTATGTCATGTAGACGGTTCTTAGACCTACAGTGTTTGTTTCCTGGTAGTAAATAACCTCCAAAGCCCCTACTTTTTTAAGAGTCGAACTCCCCTGTATAAAGCAGCTTAAAACTTATCATTCCTCTACATATGACTAAAAATATATTACATACGAGGGCGTCCTAAAAGTATTGCCTCCGAATTTGCGTTTGCAGAGTTTTAAACTTTGTTAAATTAAACAAACCCTGCTAACATTCTACATCTTTACTTTCCATGTTGACATATTTGCAGCCCTCTGCCTCTAGAGGGCTCCGAGCTATAGCGTGTAACATGGCAGTCTGTAACGTAACTACGTCGGTGCGTGTGAGAAACGGTCTGCTGTGATCGTGCTCGGAATTCGAAGATTGAGTCCACACATGGAGCGCCGTCTCGTTCAGCTTGACAATGCTAGACCACACACTAACGCTGCGACATCTGCAACAATCCGACGCCTTGAGTTCACTGTGATCGCTCATCCTCCATGCAGTTTCGTTTTGGCCTCAACCGATTTTCATCTGTTTCCAAAACTCAACGAACGCCTTCGACGACTTCACGTTGACAGTCATGGAACGATGCAAGCAGAGCTGAGGTAGTGACTACGTCAACAACGTCAAATATTCTACAGTGACGGTATCAACAAAGTGTTCTCTCGTTGAGAGAAATGAGTTGGTCGCCATGGTGACTATATTGAGAAACAAATATATAGACATCAAGAACGAGTAAATGTAATGTTTATGATGTTTGCTTTACTGGAAAAGTTTTTTCGCACAAAAAATTCGAAGTCATTACATTTCAGTATGCCCTTGTATTCGAAGCGCGTAAGCGACAAAAAGTTTTGAAAAGCTTTTGATTAGCAAACACAATGCTTATAGTAGGGATAGTTTGTGCTCCGTCTTGGATGAAAACCTAGTTTTTCAAGATCTCCTTGTTTCGGACGTCATATCACATTTCATTATTATTATTATTATTATTATTACTAATAATGTTATTATTGTTGTCATTTGGCCATCACCATTGTAACCGCCCTTTATACAGAAACGAGTATTACATTAAATTCTGTAATACGAAATGACCTAAGGGCCAAAAAAACGGTAGTATTATTTCGATGTACTAGTTAATTAAAATTTTACAAAGAGTAGATATTCGAAATAGAGTAACGCAAAGTAGTACAAAGGCAATGCAAGGAAGACATAACAGAGCTGTGTTTTATTTTGCATGTGATATGTAAACCAATACGCAGCGTTGTTAGGTCACTTGAGTTTTTGTTTTCAGTGGTGGCGAGTGTGTTCGCAGTTCTTCCGTGATAGTCGGAATTTTGGGATTAGAAACCTAATTAAATTGCATTCTTAGAACTGGATTAGATATTGGAGTCGTGGAGAATAGATTATTTTGGGGTAAATTCGGAGACGGAGTCAATTAGAGGTGACTGGGTGTACGAACAATGATAGTCAAGTGAATGGAGATTGTACGTGTTAAACGAAACGCTACAATCGTATACTTACGATTGTGTAGAGATTTATTGACAATACGAAAACTTCTATGTTGAATTAGGACATAATTCGCTGTATGTGTATTATTAAAGAGTATTGGGACCGAGCCGGCCGAGCGGTTCTAGGCGTTTCAGTCTGGAACCGCGCGACCGCTACGGCCGCAGGTTCGAATCCTGCCTCGGGCGTAGATGTGTGTGATGTCCTTAGGTTCGTTAGGTTTAAGTAGTTCTAAGTTCTAGGGGACTGATGACCTCAGATGTTGAGTCCCATAGTGCTCAGAGCCATTCCATTCTATTGGGACCGAAAATAGTTTGGATCTTATCACACTAGTATCTTTGGCGCTCGTTGTCAAGATGATTCAACTAATAAACGAGAACTGAAAAATAGTGCCCATTAAAAGACTAAACTTGTGGTGAACAGACATTGAAAGGATTCCAACCCATAATTAATATCGTGTCGTGAGAATTGAGAAGCTTAGACATTGTGGGGCCCAGACACATATTTATCATTTATCGGACATTAATGGCAAAGGACAGTTTCATGGGAAATCATATCTTTGGTGATTGGTACACGAGGGAATGTGGTATTTACTGTTTGTTATCATACCGAAACAATACAGACTTCGATCAGCTCACCTTTCATTGATCCCCCAGTGCCATCTATCATTAATTTAAGAACTTAATTGTGTCAATAAAACAGAAATATACGAGACATTCCCAGTATTTACTAAATTCCATAATCAGCTAGTACATAGAGAATAATATCTGTGAACATTCAAGGGTTATTGAAGGAAGCTGATAAACCTTTTTACAAACAGATTTAATAGGATTCAACGAATGCATGCAGACTGCTAAAGTAACTAAATCAAATTACTCAGGGAAACAAATTAGTAAAAATAGACAGGAACTCAATTGATATCTTACTCAAGAGTAATAAAAAACAAAACTGTCTTTGGATCCGTCGTGGTTGAAAGTGTATGAATTATCTCTGGAAAAACGCGATCAATCTTCAACTGCTAGTTCACACAACTAGCTTCACAACGTGATTCATAGATGTTTTATGCCCGACCCGCACGGCAGGGAATGGTTCTTAACTAGCCGCGACAATATATATACACAAACTTTTGTGATCAGCTCTGCTGCCGGGTGGAAACGTCGAATCGATATCTGTGCAGTCGCGACGACGGTGGGTGTGCGGGCATACCATACAGCTTCATATCACTTGAACCACTCACTCCAGTCACATTAACGTGACCACCGCAAACTGACAAACGGCAGATAGCAGCAGTAGCAGTGGAGGGTGCATAAAGCATGCCGGGGAGACGCACAACAGACGCAGTCATTGTCGAAATGCAGCGATTTATCAAACGGCCAAGAGGGCATGGTCATTGGCTTTCGAGTAAAAATGGTTCAAATGGCTCTGAGCACTATGGGACTCAACATCTTAGGTCATAAGTCCCATAGAACTTAGAACTACTTAAACTTAACTAACCTAAGGACATCACACACACCCATGCCCGAAGCAGGATTCGAACCTGCGACCGTAGCAGTCCCGCGGTTCCGAACTGCAGCGCCATAACCGCACGGCCACCGCGGCCGGCTTTCGGGTAAAAGGTGGAAGCTTTTGCTAAACGGCGAAGATTATAAACTGATAGCCATAATGGTGGGGAGAAGACTGATGAAAGAGCCAAAACCGATTGCTGACGAATAAAACTCTGGAAACCCAATTGAGACCCTTTCTATTCGATTGTTTAGCTTTTTTTTTTTTTTTACTGTATGGCAATAAAGACACATCAGAAAGAAACAGACAAATTACTAATATAACAAACGTCAAAAATTGCAAACAAACATCACTAATATAACAAAGTTTAAGGATTACAAACAAACATCAAGTCAATTAATACAATCTATCGACTCTGGAGTTGCGAGCAGGAAATCGTCGGGGCTTCCATTACAGGATCTTCTGGAACACTCTTCAAGAATGTGGCTGATGGCCTGATTTTCTCCGCAGTCACCCTGAGGGGAGGGTATTTTACCCCATTTATACAGGGAGTAAGCACATCTGCCGTGACGAGCTCGAATCCGATTTAGAGTGGACCACTTTTTGCGTGGCAAGTCATAACCAAGTGGCTTTTGTGTGATGCAAGGCATGTTATGATTTTGCGTTGCGTTCCATTTTTCAGACCATGCGTTTGCGATACTGAAACCTTCTTGTACCCAGGTCCTTGCTGTCCTTGTTGGCGGGTTCCTAGATCGAAGCCTATTAGTGTTTGCAGCCTCAATGTCTTGGTGGATTGGCAGGCTCCGATTTCACATGATGTTTTTGTATTCACGTACAAGGGCGTCAGTACGTCGCAGGTGTGGCGGCGAGATGTGGCTTAATATTGGGAGCCATTGCGTTGGAGTGGGTTTAATTACTCCAGAAATCATCCCTAGAGTGTTATGCAACTGGACATCCACGTTTTTTACATGTGGGCTGTTTAGACAAATCGGAGCACAGTATTCGGCAGCCGAGAATACAATTGCTAAAGCAGAGGTGCGGAGAGTGGAGGCCGTTGCTCCCCAGGTAGTACCACAGAGCTTTTGAAAAATGTTGTTTCTTGTCTTTAATTTTTCGGCAGTCTTTGTTAGATGCTCCTTAAAGATAGTGTTCTGTCTAGCGTCATGCCCAAGTACTTCGGAGTTTTATTGTGCCTGAGAATGGTGTTTTGAATAGCGAGTTCCTTTCGAGCGAGTTTATTGTTGAGATGGAAGCAACTAACCTCTGTTTTGGAAGCATTATGTTGAAGTCTCCACTTAGGGAAATATTCACTCGTTATCTTCAGATATTTCGTTAAGGATGTCCTCAGATGCTTCAATTGTGCTACATCTTGTAGCGAGGGCCCAATCGTCAGCATACCCGAACTTTCTTGATTGTGTTTCCGGCAGGTCTGCAATATAGAGGCTAAATAACAGTGGTGCGAGCACTGATCCTTGTGGTAAACCGTTCTTTACTTTTTTGATGGAACTCTAGTCAGTGCCCATACTTATTTGGAACGCCCTATCATTGAGCATGCTGCCTATTAAGCGAGCTATAGATTTGCAGAGAATTACTCGGAGAATTTTGTACATGATGCCTTCTCTCCACACAGTGTACGTGTGCGATTCGAGTAGCACTAGGACGAGTTTGCCAGATTCCCCTGGCCACCAAACTGACCCATTTCTACTCAGTCGAGAGTCTGAGGGACCACTTTCATAGAGCCTTTCGCGGCGTGGATCCTCAACCGAGAAATATAGCGCGGCTCTCCACGGCACTGGAGTCGACTCTGCTCCACATCCGTGTCGTTATCTTCCAAAACACCACTGACTCTCTTGCTGCACGACTCGCGGTGGTCCGCGCTGCAGAAAGACGGATACTCAGGCTTTTGAGAGGTGGTGACAGTAATGTGACTCGGCAGCGTACATGTCTTACAATGACACAATTTTGCAGGTTCATTCAGAGGTGTAAGTTAAGCGAAATGTATTGCGAACAGAGTTAGTAGTGCAGAGGTGTTGTTGTTGTGGTCTTCAGTCCTGAGACTGGTTTGATGCAGCTCTCCATTCTACTCTATCCTGTACAAGCTTCTTCATCTCCCAGCACCTACTGCAACCTGCATCCTTCTAAATCTGCTTAGTGTATTCATCTCTTGGTCTTCCTCTACGTTTTTTACCCTCCACGCTGCCCTCCAGTACTAAATCAGTGATCCCTTCATGCCTCAGAACATGACCTACCAACCGATCCTTTCTCCTAGTCAAGTTGTACCACAAACTTCCCTCCTGCACAATTCTATTCAATACCTCCTCATTAGTTGTGTGATCTACCCATCTAATCTTCAGCATTCTTCTGTGGCACCACATTTCCAAAGGTTCTATTCTCTTCTTGTCCAAACTATTTATCGGCCATGTTTCACTTCCATACATGGCTACACTCCATACAAATACTTTCAGAAACGACTTCCTGACGCCTAAAACTATACTCGATGTTAACAAATTTCTCTTCTTCAGAAACGCTTTCCTTGCCATTGCTAGTCTACATTTTATATCCTCTCTAATTCGACCATCATCAATTATTTTTCTCCCCAAATAGCAAAACTTCTTTACTACTTTAAGTGTCTCATTTCCTAATCTAATACCCTCAGCATCACCCGATTTAATTCGACTACATTCCATTATCCTCGTTTCGCTTTTGTTTATGTTCATCTTATATCCTTCTTTCAAGAAACTATGTATTCCGTTCAACTGCTCTTCCAAGTCCTTTGCTGTCTCTGACAGAATTACAATGTCATCGGCGAACCTCAAAGTTTTTATTTCTTCTCCGTGGATTTTAATATTTACTCCGAATTTTTCTTTTGTTTCCTTTTCTGCTTCCTCAATACACTGATTGAATAACATCGGAGAGAGGCCACAACCCTGTCTCACTCCCTTCCCAACCACTGCTTCCGTTTCCTGCCCCTCTACTCATATAACTGCCACCTGGCTTCTGTACAAATTGTAAATAGTCTTTCGCTCCCTGTATTTTACCCCTGCCACCTTCAGAATTTGAAAGAGAGTATTCCAGTCAACATTGTCAAAAGCTTTCTCTAAGTCTACAAATGCTAGAAACGTAGGTTGCCCTTCCTTAATCTAGCTTCTAAGATAAGTCGTAGGGTCAGTATTGCCTCATGTGTTCCAACATTTCTACGGAGTCCAAACTGATCTTCCCCGAGGTCGGCTTCTACTAATTTTTCCATTCGTCTGTAAAGAATTCGTGTTAGCATTTTGCAGTCGTGGCTTATTTAATAAATTTAAACGTGATACCTGATGCGGCAGTTTTACTGCATCAACAGCGAAAGCGCAGTAAGCGATAAATTTTTTCTAAAACAACAGTCGAAAATTTAATAGCACTTGTTTATAATGATCGATTTCGACTTACGTTAATGCCATTCTCATATTTTTGGCCCCTCCCCCTATGGCTGGTGGTACAACGATCGTGGTACCACGTTAAGAACCGAGGAGCCGACAGCACTAGCCATAGGGGGCCAAAAAAATATGAGAATTGCATTAACATAAGCCGAAACCGATCATTATAAGCAAACGCTATTGCCATCTCGACTGTTGTTTTAATCAAAGTTGGCACCAGATCGCTGCGTTCCACGGGCAATGTCGTTTACATTTATGATAAACTTCTTCGTTGTCATCATTTTGTTAGGAGGTATGAACGAGGAAGAGTCTCATAAAGGTTTCGTTTTGTGTGTAGTGCATATTGCGAGTCGCTAGGTGCTTTCATTCCCAAATACTGGACGAATATTATCTGGATATTTTGCACTCGCTGTGCTACGCTCCTTTTTCATCCCTATCCTCACCCCTTTGATATGTGGGTGGTTCTTTCAAGATATCAAGTGATACATGTAAAAAGTTTTGTTAAAATCGATCCATTAGTATAGGAAGAAATGTTGAACACATGTACATACACACATACATTTGTATAAGATATAGAGACTTTTTCAGAACATTGTTTATTGCAATTGTTTAGCAGTGAAACTCTAGGTATGACGTGTGCAGCGGTCCTGTTCCCGCCGATTCGCCAACTCGGCGGAAGTGCGAGCGTTCGATCGCTCACGAAAGTCGATATCGCCTGACTGGCAAAGAAAACGGTGTCGTGAGGGCCTCATTAGCCTCTCCTCAGGCGCCGAACGGCCTTGTTCGCATTCCGGCTCGTTAGCCGCCTGCTCGCGTTTCTCTGGCTGCACAACACACACCCTTCTTTCAGAGCCGTCCTCTGGGATTCTTTATGACTTTGTCTTTCGGGGCCGTAAAAACGACTGGATATTTCGTTTCTCTGAAGACGACCGGGTACTCTTCCTACTGTGGGGAATTTTTTTTTGTTCCGTCTCTCACTTAAAACTGAAGCACTGCCCTCCATACATACATGATATCACACATAGAAGGCTCTCAGGACCGGTTGTCCTCACGGCTGGCGTATCTATCGGACTGTATGGCCCTGGTCTGTGAAACGTTTTTCTTCCTGCCGTTTCACCCAAAGCTGCGTTGGAAATCTTCAGTAGTGCTCTTCCAACTGCTCAGTCTTGCGGAAGGAAGAACCAAGAGCATTCCTGAAGATGTCCAGCACGGCTTGGATGAAGCGTCAGGAACAACAGAAGCAGAATATGGAATCGGTGGGTTCAGGAGGGTAATACAGAACACCGTGCTGGTTCCCAACGGCCTCGTACCACTAGCAGTCGAGATGACACGCATCTTATACGCATGGCTGTAACGGATCGTGCAGCCACGTCTCGATTCCTGAGTCGACAGATGGGGACGTTTGCAAGACAACAGCCACGTGCACGAACAGTTCGATGACGTTTGCACCAGCATGGACTATCAGCTCGGAGACCATGGCTGCGATTACCCTTGACGCTGCATTACAGACAAGAGCGCCTGCGATGGTGTACTCGACGACGAACCTGGGTGCACGAATGGCAAAACATCATTTTTTTTCGGATGAATCCAGGTTCTGTTTACAGCATCATGATGGTCGCATCCGTGTTTGGTGACATCGCGGTGAACACACATTGGAAGCGTGTATTCGTCATCGCCATACTGGCGTATCACGCAGCGTGATGGTATGGGGTGCCATTGGTTACACGTCTCAGTCAACTCTTGTTCGCATTGACGGCACTTTGAACAGTGGACGTTACATTTCAAATGTGTTACGACCCGTGGCTCTACCCTTCATTCGATCCCTGCGAAACCCTACATTTCGGCAGGATAATGCACAACCGCATGTTTCAGGTCCTGTACGGGCCTTTCTGGCTGGTGCAAATGGCTCTGAGCAATCATTCATTATGCCATTCTATTGTTAAAGATACTCCGTCACCTTTCGTGCAATAAGCGTTAACAGTTATTCACAAGACGTAAGTGATAATGTCAGTCTCCTTTAAATATTCATATATACGATGTACAACCTATGAAATGGTACCTAATTGTGGTTGTAGTTCACGGCAAAGTATGTGGATGAGTGCTTGTAAGGTGTGAAATTATAGTCACCATACAACTCCGTGAAATGCTGGAATGTAAGGCCAGAATAACTTGCCGTGAAGGGCAACAGAACAGGGCATAGAATATCGTCGACGTAATGACGTGCTGCAAGGGTGCCGCAGATAACAACCGCGGGGTCCTGCTATGAAAAGAAATGGCACCACACACCACTGCTCCTGTCTGTCAGGCCATATGGTGGTCGACAGTCAGCTTGTTATCCCCCTACCGTCCGTGCATCTCCAGAGACGTCTTCGGCATCTCATTGACTGGCATAGAATTGTCTTCACTGGTGAGTCCCGCTTCGAACTGAGACCCAATGACCAGCAAAGACATGTCTGGAGACGTCCTGGAGAGTGATGTGATACCAAGCTGACTGTTGCCCGACGTAAGGCCCGACGACCAGGAGTAATGGTGTGGGATGCCATTTCATTCCATAGCAGTATCCTCTGGTTTCATTCGTGGCACTCTTACAGCACAGCAGTCCGTCGACGATATTCTACACCCCATTCTATTGTCCTGCATGGCAAGCCATCCAGGGCTTACATTTCATCAAGATAACACCCGCTCGCGCACAGAGAGAGTTTCTACCGCTTGTCTTCGTGCTTGTCAAACCTTACTTTGGTCAGCAGGGTCGCTGGATTGCTTCCCAGTTGAGAAAGTGTGGTGCACTGTGGGCAGGGCCCTACAATCAGCTCTGGATTTTGGCTATACCGCGCTTCCGTTGGGCAGAATTTGGCACAATATACCCCAGGAGGTATAACTGCCCACGTCGTGTTGTGCCGACTCCACTGTAGCTTGAATGGATTTTTAAGTTTGTTTTATATGCCTGACTTCTAATTTCACCACGTAAGTCTCTAGGGTTGAGCAGTTATTGCCCGATGGCAACACGCAATACAGTTTGTTAAAGCGGAGTTCGCCGTTATTAATTATGTTTTTAGATTTAATTTTATTACTTGTACAGAGACTCAACGTTCCTTTGTTTAACAGCGCGTCGTCAAAATAAGTATGAAATGCTAATGTCTTTGCAATACATAATGTCGACTATTGAGTTAAAGTTCGTACCTATTTTGCCATTTTAGAGCAGAGAAACCTTAAGCGCTTCTGCTTCTATAGTCTCAGTATCAAATGTTCACTAACTTCAATTTACTTCCTATCTCAGTTCAGTATTTAGCCCAAATTATATATCAATGTCATTTCAGAGATATTACGTCGGTTCCACACAAACGGATTAACACGTAATTGTCATTTGACATCACTTTTATTAATAATCCTTTTTCTTATGACGTAAATGTTAATGAATGATCACTATCTAGGAGGAAAGAGGGATTGATCCTAATCATGAGATAATAGCTTTTAATGAGCCCGCAATCGTTAATTAAATAAAAAGTCACGTTCAAGGATGATATGCGAACAACTTCCGTTACGTCCGTTTTCACGTATCTGTCAAAACTAATCCTGTCGCCCACAATTCAAATTAACACTGAAATTAACCCCTTTTGTCGGAACATCGAATCGTAACTATTTTGTGAAAGTTTATTCTAGTCCCAGAATTAATTCGTTTCAGATACGCGCACGACCGAACAGCACAACGGAACACAAACGACTTGTTTTAAAACCGAACAACGCAATGACGTTACATTACGACAATGTCCGCCCAATGAACATCTCTTTGACTTTATCTTCTCTACTCTGCTTAGTTAAACTATTCCTAATTACAATTTATTCAGCTATTTAACGAAATCATCTTAACAAAAAATAAAATAAATTTATCCCAACGTAAAAGATCCGTTATACAGGACATCCAAGAAGTCTATTAATCCATATCAAGCCGAATAGCTTCTTGCGTAAGGGCCAGAGGTGAACCAACGCATTATTAAGTTCCTGAGTTTGCCCATCTCTTAAATAAATCGTCCATTATTATTGAAATTGTAGTCATTTGTTTGTGTGTACATGCGCATCACGTCTACAGTTCGGGTAATTCCTCCGTGGTGCGTCCTGTTCTTTTCCTTAGAGTGTATTAGATGCGTAGCATTAAAAGTCCAACATTTTCTTGTGGAAATATTATTGTAACAAATTGTAGCAACCGTTCCCAAGTCTCCATTAAATGTGGGCACTATTTTCTCGCTCCATCCCTGATTGGGACGAGAAGAAATCTTAATGTATTGTAGAATAAAAAGCAAAAATTGAAGATGAATGGATGACAAGATTCGCTGATGACATTTGTAACCTACAGTAAGTGAACAGTGTAATCAGGATTTGTAATAAGACTAAACCAAAGAAAGTAGGAGAAATGAGATTACTGACGTACACCAGAAAGTGAAGACCATGCCGTAGACGAAGTGTAGAAACTGTTCAACCTTCGACACAAAACAAAGCACGGTAGTCAAAGCAGAGATGTTGTAAAAAAGCACTGGAAAAGAAGGCATTCCTACCTACATTGCTTCTACTGGTATAAAACACAGACCTTAGGGGGAGCCGGAACGATGAAAATGACAAAATTAACGTTTTTTGTTTTTTATAGTTATAAAATTATTTGGAGTCTTCTGAATAAAACAAATCAAGTTTCACACTTCCAAGTGGATTTAAGTGTGATTTTGTATCTCTGCAAAGTTGACGCGCCGCGTAAACGGTTGTAGCGACTTGGTGTGTCACCTCTGACGGCGCCGCTCGCTGGCTGCAAGCAGGGTATCTTTGCGGAATTAGACAGTGTTTTGTTTTCCATCGTTGTATGGCTCTATCTCTGTGACAAGTGACTGCTCATATTGGTAAACAGAAACGCTATAACGTGTGTGTTAACTTGTGGAGTTTGCTTTGTGTTGTTTAGTTGTTCAATTTTGCGTATTTGACGAATTTTGCTCGTATCTGTTTTACCTATTTGGTTTGTGGATATCAGTATGCCCCATTTCAGCAATCGAGTGTTTAAGAAAAGGCATAATGAGTGGAAGAAGAAATCTTTTGTTGTTTCAAAGGCAGAAGCTGCTCAGACTGCTTCACCGACTACTCCAAATGAATGAGATAGAACTTCTTCCAGCAAGAAACTTCGTAACAGCAAAGAAGAACTTGAAAACTATGAAAGTGACAGTAATGATGTGAATGAAATAATTAATATTTCCTTGCTCTCTAATATTTTGAAACATAACGTATTATGCCAAGTTTGCAGAGGAAGAGGACTGGAATTGAAAATAAATTCACACATTGGTTTGGCATGTAACATGTTATTGAAGGTTAACAATCGTGCTGCAGAAGTTTTCTAATTCTAACAGTATTCCTCGTAGTGGTAATAGTGGAAAGAAGGTGTATGATATAAATGTTAGCATTGGCAAGGGCAGTGCTGCAGGAACAATGTTATGTGGGATTATGAACTTGCCAAAACCACCAACCAAGTTTGGATTTTATAATGAATTGGTGGGATCTTCTGCTGAAGATATCGCTAAAGCAACAATGAAGAAATGAGTTGAAGAAGCTGTGACAGATAATGGGAATTGCAGAGATTTGACTGTTGCTTTAGATGGATCATGGCAACATAGAGGTCTTAAATCTCTAAATGGAGCTGTGACAGCCATCAGTGGAGACAGTTGCAAAGTAATTGATGTTGCAATTCTCTCAAAACATTGTAGATGTAAGGGCAATACCAAGGGCGAACATAGTGAAGCAAATTTTCACGGCACGAGTGGAGCGATGGAAGTAGAGGGAGTGAAAGCAATTTTTTCCAGATCACATGAGTGGTATAATGTACGATACACTAACTATCTAGGAGATGTGATTCTAAGGGATATAAAGCTGTAGAGGAACTCAAACCTTATGGCAATGAAATTCACATTAAAAAAACAGGGGTGCATTGGACATGTGCAAGAAGCGCATGGGGGCTCGCTTGCGCAAACTAAAGCAGACAATAGGATCCCAGAAACTTAGTGATGGTAAGACCCTTGGAGGAAGAGGAAGATTGAGAAATGAAGCAACTGATAGATTGCAGAGGTATTATGGGTGTGCAATTAGGCAAAATACAAGAAACATTGAGCATATGACGAGAGCAGTATGGCACTATTTTTTCATACTGCAGCAACAAATGAGCACCCACAACATGCACTGTGCCCCACAGGTGATGACTCATGGTGTAAGTCCTAATCAGGAAAGGAATATGCCCATAAAAACAGTTTGCCAAATGTTGTAATTGATGTAATTAAGTCCATATTCAGAGATTTATTACAGCCAAATTTATTGGAAAAGTGTTTATATGGAAAACACAAAATCCAAATGAAAGTGTAAATAATTTAATTTGGATTGTGATTCCCAAAAGAGTGTTTGTACAGATAAAAACATTGCATTTTGGAATGTATGCTGCAGTGGCAACATACAATGTAGGAAACATTATCAAATGTGATGTGCTGAAACGTTTAGGTTTCCAACCAGGACACAACACCATTTCCATAATGCACCTAATTGATGAAGAAAGAATAAGAGGTGCAGGAAGAAGAGACAAAAGCCTACAACTTGCAGCAAAGGGAAGAAAAGACCAGTGAATAGGAAACTAACACTGGAAAATGAAGAGGATTCTGATAATCCATCATATGGGGCAGGAATGTATTAAAAAACTTTGGAAGCCATTTCCTGTAACTTTAACATTTTCATCTTCGAGGAACATTTTCTCAAAAACTGCTAACAGTATATCAATTAAATTTATACACAATATTGTTTACTTCATTTTTATAACAAATTGCAAAAAAATTGTATAATTGAAGAGTTATAGAAGAAAAAGTGCAAAATTTTAGAGAAAAAATTAAGCATCTGTTTCAAAAAATTGTAAAACAAAAACGAATAAATACTTCTTAACATGGCATTATAACTTTGTAGAGAAATATTCACTGAACATGTAGTCCAAAATTCAGAACAATATGTTTAATGGTTTTAGAGAAAATGTTACTTCTATTTGCTAAAATTAACATGGAGGAGATAGATCGTACCGGCTCCCCTTAATGTGAGAAAGAAAATTCCGAGAGCGTACGTCTGGAGCACAGCGTAGAGTGGAGGTGGCTAACAAACTTTGTAAAAATGGGAAAGAAGACAGTTGAAGCGCTCGAGATACGTTGTTAAAGAAGGATGCTGAAAATAAACTGGATTAATTATGAAATAAAGGAGGAGGCTGTGCACAAAATTGGCCACGAAATGAAAACGTGTAAGATAACTTCCATGCTTCTGCAGGATCCCATAAAGGGTAAACATTGTAGGGAAAGACAGAAATAGAATACGTCCAAGCGATTGAGGGCGTTGTGTGTAAGTGCTGCTTCATGATGACAAGGCTGAAACAGGACGAGGAAATGTTTTACGCTGCTTCAAAGAAGACTGCTCAAAGAAGTTCCCTCTGCCACGCACTTCATGGTGATGTGAAAGTACATGTCATTCCGAGACCACCTAGGAAGTTGTCAGGGCAAATTAAATTGTTGACTGACAGTTCGAATCCGTTCCCCACACGGTAGCTCGTCCATCATGGTAGTGTGGTGAAAAACATGGCAGCTTGCTATCGCAAGCAACCGGACGTGAGGAACCGAGGAACCCGTTTGGCGAGGTTGAAGCGGCGAGCAGAAACAGAGCAGATGGAAATTGACTTGACGTAGACATCCGGCCGCGCAAGGACACCGAACCTGGGATGATAGGACCGCACTGCATCACGACTTTTCAGTCTTTCGTTCCAGAATTGGACGGTTGATGATACTTCATATAGTCAAAAATTTTCTTTCCACGCAAACTGCCTGAAAGCAGATTTAGAAACGTGCCTAATTCCCTGACAAACAGCGTATGATTCCAGTACATCTACATCTGCATCTGTACACCGAAAGCCACCTTACGGTGTGTGGTGGAGGGTACTTTGCGCGCCATTGTCACATCCCCTTCCCTGTTCCGGTCACGTATGAGTCAAGGGAACAACTATTCCTGGTATGGCTTCATGTGGGTTCGAATCTATATCTCCAATTTTATCTTCATGGTCTTCTGGTATCCCTTGGTCAATTATTTCGATGTCTCTCATTGGATCCTTCGTGCAAAGATTTAAGGGAGAAATCAGCGTGTGATCTTCCTCTATGAAACAGTTTCGGAAAAACACGTTTAGTATTACGACTTTTTCTTCTTCATTCCCTGTTTCAGTGGCATTGTAGTCACAGAGTGTCTGGACAGACGGCTTCGATCCGTCTACAGATTTAACATAAGACCAGAACGTCTTAGGATTTTCGGTCAAGTGACAAAATGGTTCAAATGGCTCTGAGCGCTATGGGACTTAACAGCTATGGTCATCAGTCCCCTAGAACTTAGAACTACTTAAACCTAACTAACCTAAGGACAGCACACCACACCCAGCCATCACGAGGCAGAGAAAATCCCTGACCCCGCCGGGAATCGAACCCGGGAACCCGGGCGTGGGAAGCGAGAACGCTACCGCACGACCACGAGATGTCGGCGGTCAAGTGACAGCCACATAAACAGAAGTTACTCTTTTCCAAATAGGTGGCACACATTTGAAACCTTTGGCGAATACTCGTAATGCCAAAGCATTGTAATTGCTGACATTAATCACACATGCTGCACACACCACATATCGCTTGAACTTACATTCTACCTCCCGCAGGGATTTACGAGATACCACTCGATTTTTGTACTTCGGAGTACCTTGCAAACGCTGTTTAATTTTCAGCCAGTCCAGCACTATGGTTACAGATTTATTGATTTTAGATTTAGTAGCGGCCATTCCCAGTTTTCCAACTTCCTCTTAAGCTGAAGGAAATTTTCACTCTGCAGCGGACTGTGGGCTGATATGAAACTTCATGGCAGGTTAAAATTGTGTACCGGACCGAGACTCGAACTCGGGTTCTTGGCCCTTCACGGGCAAGTGCTCTACCGAGGTACTGACGGAAGTACAGCTGTGCGACAGCTCCTGCGTCGTGCGCTTGGGTAGCTCTGTCGGTAAAACACTTGCATACGGTAGGCAAAAGTCCAGATTTCGAGTCTCGGTCCGGCACACTATTACAATCTGCCAGGAAGTTTCCTCTTAAACTGACTGCTAAGTACTGACAGTGACAGAAAATTTTCTACTATATTCTTGTCAAGTAATTTTTGAGGTCAGTTTGAACTGATGTTTGACATAAAGGCCAGAGACAATTCAAAAAACGATACAGCCAGTAATACTGCCAAAATTCTCTTGCACAGAAAAACTAAAGCCGTGCACTTGTAAAACTTCATTTCCTATCTGGCAGCGACAGCCTGTAATAGCATTAATCATCCGATATTATTTCCAATTCTGGGAGTGGCTGCGAGGTGTCGGGGTTGAGAGGTGGATATGTCACCCACATTCACTAAAGAAATACGTATTATTTAACCTAACCTAACCTAATCTAACCTAACCTAACCTACCCCTCTTTAACTACCATAGTTCCTATCACTCAAAAGACAATATATGGAGGAAATCATGATATGTTCTTGTTTGTAGTCAGTTTAAGAGTTGTGCCTTCGACGTAATTCTGTTTATTTAGTTTAATATCTATCACTCGCATCTGGCAAAGGGCCATGATAATAAAAGTGAAATTTAACTACTAAATAATGCAAAGATAAATAGGTTCCGCATTAACGTGTTAGAAATATCTATCAAGTGTCGCTACAATACAGTATTTACAGTCTACATTGTAACCACCCGATATGGCAACAGTTTCAGTCATTAAATGATACTACATGGCCCATATTTATTACAACAAAAAACATTATTTACCCTCAACAATGACCAGTGATGTATGGCTCTTGCTGCGAAAAGTTACTTCGCCCGTTACTCCATTATCAACGAATGGCGTTCTAGAACGTATCGCGTGCGCTACAGAGCATCCTGACTTCCTCATTGCTCCGTCTTACAATCGTCCTGGTACTGTTACTATCGTTCCAGTGTCTTTCGTCTCGTATATCCAGCCATTGTCCGTCGCGCTGCCGACACTCGCTCTGCTCTTAGGCTACAGATAAAAGGCGTGGTCTGTGTCGCTCATTTGTTTTGTCCACAGCCGTTGTATTAAGTGCTGTAGCCTCTCCGTCCCGCAACTGTTGTAGTAACAGAACACGTTAATGCGGCTGCGGAACAGCAATAGGAAATTCTTCACTGTTTTAATATGATTTTAGTACCCGCAAACAAAATTCCTCCTGCACCTTTGCGTTCTACTTATCTTTGTCTTAAAGATCACAATTACAACGCATAAGTTACGACAAAGCTATGTTTAAAAGTGTTGGGAGTTAAGGAACTTTATCGATACTACTGGTTTTGGAAGACAAAAATTTTGATGCAACAAAAGTGAGTCCCGTTATTCGACGGAAGCTTTTTTTTTGCATTTCTCAGCTATAGAGAGAAGAATAAGGCTAGCGAGAATAATGGACGCAACTAGGATCTGACTAGACTTAATGAACTTGTGAAAATCGGCCTATTTTAAATCTCATTACTGACAATCGCAGTTTTGAAACTTTAAGGTTTCAGGTCCGCTGTTTGAGAAGTTGGGAAGTTACCAATTGTAGGAACCTGTTGTAGAGGTCGTATCAGGAGTTTCTTTCAGCGCAATTAGACGTCAATAGGGCTCATATTAGTCTCACCGGTTGAAGCAGGGCTGATCATCCTTGTATGCACAATGCCTCAACAAATATTGCAAAAGAGGAGCTGGTCGTTGACTTCATTCCGTGACACGCAGTTGTAAATACACATAGGTCCACACTGGGCCTTCATATTTTTTGTGTGGGACAATTCGTGACATCACCCTGATACACACAGCAGTCATATAAAAACGGGATTTCGTGTACATTTGTAAGCTTTCATCAGGGAGATGTACACTACTTGCTCAAACGTATCCGGACAGCCCCACGTAATGCAGAACTGACCACTAGTTTTCACGAGAGCCGGACACGCCTGCAAAAAGAGGCGGGGAGTGTTGCGTTGTCAGTAGTGATTGCAGCGTGTATCGGTCATGAGAGCCCAGTCGCTTCGAACATGGACTGCTCGTCTGACGTCACCGGAACATCATATCCGTCATGGAAATTTCGGTCCTTCTAAAGCTGCCCAAGACGACTGTTAGCGATGTGATTGTGAAGCGCAAACCTGAAGGAACAAATACGCCGAATCCACAACCAGGCAGGCCCCATGTACTGGCGAATAAGGACCATCGAACATTGCAGAGAGGTGATTGTATAAAATCGCATGAAATCAGCGGAAGGAATCAAGTAGCTCTTCATAAGACACAGATTTCTGTACTCAGTGCTGAATGACGCTGGAGGTGGTGCTAGGAGAGACGCTACTGGTCAGTGGATGACTGGAAACGAGTGATGAACCATGTCATATTTAGTTGGTTAGTTAGTTAGTTAATGACATGTTCTAAATATCATTTGGACGACTCTTTTATCGAAACGATGTGTAAAGAGTCAGTTTACAGGATATGTACACATGGTTAGTGTTAATACTAATGTTTACATTATTATTTTAGTCCCACTCGTGCAACTACACTTAAAAACAAGTTTTTTTGTTTTTTTTTCTTTTTTGTCTGGCTATCAGTTTTTAAAGATAAATTCGTGAATGGAAGAGAAGGAGTTGCCCAGGAGAAATGATTTCTAGTCAGATTTAAAATTTGCTTTGCTAGCTGTCAGACGTTTCATGTTACTCGGTAAAGGATCAAAACTTTTCGATTATGAAAGTGTGCGATGTTAATCTTGAAGAATCAATCTAATAAATTACGCAATAAAAAGTTTCGAATTTTTCCGCAATTTTGAAATACATCTGCCCTTAACAAAACGCTAAACGCGTAAGGACATGATCACATTTTACGGCATTTTATACTACGTATAGTACAGAAACATGACTGCATTAGCATGACAGTGCACTCCGTAACAAAGTAGCGTCTGTGGACAATAGCGTTCCTAAAATAGACTAGCAAGCCCTGAGTCACGACCTGAAGGCCTGAACCCAATGCAACGCCTTTGCGATGAGTTAAAGACCCAGCTTCAGACCCCAGAGTCCTACATCACTACCTTCATTGGTTTCGGCTCCTGAGGAGCAATCGGTTGCCGTTCAGTCACAAACATTCAGACACCTCTACAATCACTGAAAGTGTCCCCAGCAGAGTTCAAGCCATCAGAAAGGTCATCTCCCATACCAATGTCCACTAATAGGTGTTCGCATATTTTTGATCAGATAATGTTATTCCAGCTTTCTGCGCGAAACTCGGCCTGCCCGCTGTGACGTCACTGGAAAGACACGATGTCAACCCGGACATTGCGGCTGAGGCCAGTATTATAGTATCATATTTCTCTGTCAAAGTTGAATGTCAGATATTTATGTAAAAGAAAATTGACAGTGTAGTAGGGAACAAATATGATCAAATCTAGAGCCTCGCCGTAGGTTTGATCGTAAGAGTTGTTCGTCGTCTGTTCATTGCAACGTGAAATGTAACCGCTTGGAGTGCTAGCAATGCTACAACTGTTTGACGTCTCTGCTGTGTGTTTGTAAACGTGGCTTCAAAGTTTAGTTGGTGCGTTCCTTCGACTCACTTTTAATAACCTTGCTTCTACAGGAGCAAGGGATGAGCAAGGGGCACACATTCAAAAATAAAAAAATTCGTAGTTTTCCATTTTACTTTGTCTATTTTTGAACTCTGGACGCCACAGGTTTCGTCACAGCATTTCACAGCACGGCAGATTCGATGTTTCGTAAGAAACAAAGAGGACGTTATCTGAAGCACAGTGCCGGCCGTGGTGGCCGAGCGGTTCTAGGCGCTTCAGTCCGGAACCGCGCGACTGCTACGGTCGCAGGTTCGAATCCTGCCTCGGGCAGGCTGTGTGTGATGTCTTTAGGTTAGTTAGGTTTAAGTAGTTCTAAGTTCTAGGGGACTGATGACCTCAGATGTTAAGTCCCTTAGTGCTCAGCGCCATTTGAACCATATTTTTAATTTTTTTTGAGCGCAGTCTTCTGCCTTTATAAAGACATCGATGACAGTAGAGACAGAAGACTGAATTCTGTCCTCAACACCTAAAGCAGTCAGAAAAAAGAATAGCGTTAACATTTCAGGGGAGTGTCATTACTTTAAATATCGTTGAATGCAGTAACATATCAATCTCTGGAAAAGTAATTCCCTAGCAGTCATTACGTATCATGTCCCCATACTTCTTGTACTGCTAAAGAGACCAACCTCCTTTATAAAATCCTTGGAGAATCAGTCACAGCTGAAAAATTTCCAAAATTCTTCTAAATTTATTTTCACAGTTTTTAATGTTGAGGCCGTTAGCGGTTATCAGAGAATGAAATCAAAGCACTGAGAGGTATTCTGATGTATTTGTTATTTTCTGACCTTGTAGACTTTCAGGATTTAAACTCGACAGGAAAACATAAGCAAGCCATTTTTCAATAGCACTACGACTATGGCCGAATCGTGTGACGATAATCATGCATACAAATAACAAACGTATGTCTTTCAGGGCTGGTTGGTATATATAGACGGCGTGATATTTCATAGGTATTGTGTAATTTGCACGTTTCATCGAAATGGATTCGTAGGAAGAAGGGAGGTTAAATTGTATCCTCGTCATAATTTAATCGTAATTGTTAGTTAGAGCTATAGCGTTGCGAGTATTGGATTTTTCACACAAATTACAGTTTCTAATTGTATAATGGAACATTGAGTTAAACAGAAAAATATTGTTGCAGACAACCCACAATTCCATTCAAAAATCTGTTGACCACTAAATGCAAAAATTTAACCCGCCGAACAGTGTGTAAAAACCGTCGAATTTAGAAGAAATTCCGCTAACTTAGTACCCCTGTATGGAAGAGTAATATTGTTAAAATAGTACTCAGAATATCAGATAGTAATTACAAACGATAAAAATACACAACTGCGATACACGCCAAAGCCTCTTCTATTTTTAACCATGTTACTATATCGCTTCCAGCTTAATTGATTGGAGCAGTAATTGTTCCAAAATGTTTAAGAGCTCAAAAGTATAATTGATTATAATAAGTACGAAACACACACCGAGGAACAAGATCACAGTGACGGCTTACGCCAACGTAGAATTGATGTCCGCGCATTTGCTATCTCTCCTGTGACGTCAAGCTGCGCTGACCAATGACAGCATATTATCCAGCAGTGAGCTGTTAAAATTCCATCGTTCTTCAGCTTTAACGACCGCAATCAGTGTCCATAAAGTTCTTTCGGGTTGTAGGTCGCTTCATAACCTAAAATTATGTTCGAACGTTTCGGAATCTATTGCAAGTCGCCTTCATCATAATATGTAAAACTACAACTACACAGTATGATGGAGGTAACTTCCATTACTGGTCGAAATGTTCATTCATCGTTTTACTATATGACGTGGCCTACAATGCAGAAGAATATTATGGAAATTCTACCTTCATATTTTTTTCTGCAACATTTTGTCTCAGAACCAAATTAAAGTGGCTCAATATAAAGGCAGACAGAATCCCAATGCTGAGAGATTTCAAAATTTATCATTTGTTTTGCTCTCTGAGTTGCACACTTATTCCTATAACTGACTAGTTAAGCCCAATATTTCACTATCTATATAGTTGGGTAAGCAAGCAATCGCAACCATATGGAACTACTGAATAATGTCATATCCTGTTATGTTCCCCAAGGTAGTGTTATACGCCCTTTGCTGTTCCTTATCTATACAAAGGATTTGGGAGACAATCTGAGCAGCCGTCTTCCGTTGTTTGCAGAAGACGCTGTCGTTTATCGACTAATAAAGTCATCAGAAAATCAAAACAAACTGCAAAACTATTTAGAAAAAGTATCTGAATGGTGCGAAATGTGGCAGTTGACCCTAAATAACGAAAACTGTGAGGTCATCTACATGAGTACTAAAAGGAACTCGTTAAACTTCGGTTACACGATAAATCACTCTAATCTGAAAGCCGTAAATTCAACTACATACCTAGGTATCACAATTACGAACAACTTAAACTGGAAAGAACACATAGAAAACCTTGTGGGGAAGGCTAACCAAAGGCTGCCTTTTATTCGCAAGACATTTATAAAACGTAACAGACCTACTAAGGAGACTCCCTACACTACGCTTGTCCGTCCTCTTTTTAGAATACTGCTGCGCGGTGAGGGATCCTTACCAAATACGACTGACGGAGTACATCTAAAAAGTTCAAAGAAAGGCAGCACGTTTTGTATTATCGCGAAATATGGGAGAGAGTGTCACAGAAATGACGCAGGATTTGGGCTGGAAATCATTAAAAGAAAGGTGTTTTTCGTTGCGACGGAATCTTTTCACGAAATTCCAATCACCAACTTCCTCCTCCGGATGCGAAAATGTTTTTTGACACCGACCTACATAGGGAGAAAAGATCACCACGATAAAATAAGGGAAATCAGAGCTCGTACGGAAAGATATAGGTGTTCATTCTTTCGCGCGCTGTACGAGATTGGAATAATAGAAAATTGTGAAGGTGGTTCGATGAACCCTCTGCCAAGCACTTAAATGTTATTTGCAGAGTATCCATGTAGATGTCGTTGTAGTTTCATATGGATACGACGGACGGCTTGTACCACTACACACGTCTGAGGATGATGAAATATTTATCGAAACTAGTAACATCCTAGAAATAATTGTGCAAGTGAAACGGCAAAGTAAAAGATAAATTTTAAAATATCATCTCCGTTACGAATCTCTTGCGACGATTATTTCGGCACTAGTGAGAAGGAAACAGATTAACTGCACTGAACTCAACAGAATGAATCCATGCAGTTAAAATCAGTATAATGGATCCATGGAGTTAAAATCGGTATATTTTCAATTATATGAAATGGTGTCAGCGCAAAATGGTCGATTCACACATACACCTTGCTGGAGAGTAATCCACGGACCTCCAACGTTTCCGTTTTCTATTGGGTCCCGTTCGCATATATACTATCTGATCGGAACAGTTAGTGGACATGAACGTGGGGTGTGTCCACCCTTCGCCTTCTCGACGGCGTGAACTCTAGCGAGGAAACTTTCATGGAGGTGTTTGAACGACTGTGGAGGAATGGCAGTCGATTCTTATTCAAAAACCGAAAAGCAGAAGATAGAGTGACACTGGATGCTGGGATCTGGAGAAAAGTCGACTTTCTGATTCATACCAAAGGAGTTCCATGTGGTTCAGGCAGGGCCTAGACTGCCCTTTCCATTACAGAAATATATTAACTAAAGACATTAAGTCTGCAACGAATCAGAGGTCACCTGCGTCACTTTACCATGAATGTCCGCCATGATAACGTATGCTATGTAATTCACAATGACCGGTTTCGGCTTCCATCGTCAGCTTCAGATGAGACAAGGAAAGCAAGCCTCTTCTTGTCATAGTTCCTTCGGCGTCGCCCTCCACATACAACCTTTGACGAACTACAAATTTGCGTGTTTAGTGTTAGTGCAGGGAAGCCAAGGTGAAATGGGTCAGGAGAAACGGGAACAAATGTAAAAAATAACGATCATGCGAAGGACTGATTCAGCGCATAGAAAGGTTAAAACAGCCTTCGGTGGAATTAAAAGCAAGGGCGGCAACATTAAGAGTGCAGACGGAATTCCACCGTCAAACGCAGAGAGAGAGAGAGAAAGAGACATACACACACACACACACACACACACACACACACACACACACACACACACACAAAGATCGGGAGAAACGATATACTGAAGGTTCTGTTATGGGAAGTAATTGTCTGATGACAGAAGAAGAAATTGGTGTCGATATGGAAGAGATGAGTTATCCAACGTACATTCTGAAATTAAAGGCGCTTTGGAATGCTTGGGATTAAATAAGGCGAAAGGATAGAAAACATTCCACCGGAATTTCTAAAGTCACTGGGGAAAATGGCAACCAAAGGACTATCCAAGTTGATGGATGTAAGAGACTGGCGATATACCATCAGACATTAGGAAAAATATCATCGACAAAATTACAAAGACAGCAAGGACAGGTAAGTGAGAAAACTATCGCCCAATCAGATTAAGATCTAAGCTGCTGACAAAACTAGTATACAGAAGAAAGGAAAATAAAACTGGAAAACTGTTAGATGACGAACAGTTTGGCTTTAGGAAAGTTAAAGGCACAAGAGAGACAGTTCTGACGTTGTGCTTCATAATGGAATCAAGACCAAAGAAAAATCCAGACACGCTCGTAGGATTTATCGACGTAGAAAAACAGTTCGACTATGTAAAATGTTGCAAGACGTTGGAAATTCTGAGAAAAATAGAAGTAAGCCACGAGGGAAGACTGGTAATATACAATATGTACTAGAGACAAGAGGGAACAATAAGAGTGGAAGATGAAGAACGAAGTGCTCGGACGTGAAATAGTTTAAGACAGTGATGTAGTCTTTCAACCAACTGTTTCACCAACACATCGAAGAGATAATGACGGAAATAGACGAAACAGGGTAAGGGATATCAATGATGTTGTTGTTGTTGTTGTTGTTGTTGTTGTGGTCTTCAGTCCTGAGATTGGTTTGATGCAGCTCTCCATGCTACTCTATCCTGTGCAAGCTTCTTCATCTCCCAGTACCTACTGCAACCTACATCCTTCTGAATCTGCTTAGTGTATTCATCTCCTGGTCTCCCTCTACGATTTTTACCCTCCACGCTGCCCTCCAATACTAAACCGGTGATCCCTTGATGCCTCAGAACATGTCCTACCAATTGATCCCTTCTTCTAGTCAAATTGTGCCACAAACTTCTCTTCTCCCCAATCCTATTCAATACCTCCTCATTAGTTATGTGCTCTACCCATCTAATCTTCAGCATTCTTCTGTAGCACCACATTTCGAAAACTTCTATTCTCTTCTTGTCCAAACTATTTATCGTCCATGTTTCACTTCCATACATGGCTACACTCCATACAAATACTTTCAGAAACGACTTCCTGGCGCTTAAACCTATACTCGATGTTAACAAATTTCTCTTCTTCAGAAATGCTTTCCTTGCCATTGCCAGTCTACATTTTATATCCTCTCTACTTCGACCATCATCAGTTATTTTGCTTCCCAAATAGCAAAACTCCTTTACTACTTTAAGTCTCTCATTTCCTAATCCAATTCCCTCAACATCATCCGATTTAATTCGACTACATTCCATTATCCTTGTTTTGCTTTTGTTGATGTTCATCTTATATCCTCCTTTCAAGACACTATCCATTGATCTGATTCACTAATGACATTGCTATGCTCAGTGAAGGTGATGGAAAGTTAGAGAATCTGTTGAAAGAAATAAACAGTCTAGTAAGTACAGAACATGGATTGAGAGTAAACCGAAGAAAGACGGAAGGAATGAGAAGTGTCAGAAATGAGAATAGCGAGAAACACATCAAAACTGTTGATCAAAACGTACACAAAGTTAAGGAATTCTGCTAAACAAGAATCAGAATAATCCATGACGGACGAAGCGCGGAGGACATAAAAAGTTAACTAGCAGAGAAAAAATGGAAATTCCTGGCCAAGGGGAATCTGCTAGTTTCATACATGGGCCTTAATCTGAGGAAGAAAATTTCTGACATTGAGCGTTTGGAAGACAGTACTGCACGTTAGTGGATCACGCACTTTAGGTAACCGGAACAGAGCACAACGGAACAGTCTGGAATGTGGTGCTAGAGAAGAATGTTGAAAATTATGTGCACTGGTAACATAAGGAATGAGGAGATTCTCCGAAGAATCGGCGAAGAACGGAAGATACGGAAAACACTGACAATAAGAAGGGACAAATGATAGGACATCTCTTAAGACATCAGGGTATAACTTCCATGGCAGGGAGCTGTAGAGGGTAAAAACTACAGAGAAAAACAAGTACTGTAATACATCCCCCGGCTGATGTGGCCGAGCGGTTCTAGGCGCTTCAGTCTGGAACCGCGCGACCACTACGGTCGCAGGTTCGAATACAGCCTCGGGCATGGATGTGTGTGATGTCCTTAGGCTAGTTAGGTTTAAGTAGTTCTAAGTTCTAGGGGACTGATGACCTCAGATGTTAAGTCCCATGGTGCTCAGAGCCATTTTGAACCTGTAATACATCCAACAAATAATTGAGGATATTGTCCGCAAGTCTTCAATTATTTGTTGGATACATTATAATATCTGTTCCCGTCTGTAGTGTTTAGAGGGAGAGACGGGTAATATACAATATGTACAAGAGCCAAGAGGGAATACTAAGACTGTACGACCAAAAACGAAGCGCTCGGATTAAAAAGCGTGCAAGACACGGATGTAGTCTCACGACCCTACTGTTCAGTGTGTCCATCGAAGAAGCAATAATGGAAAAAAGAAGGTTCAGGGAACGGAATTAAAGGATATCAATAATACGATTCGCTGACGACACTGCTATCCCGAGTGAAAGTGAAGAAGAATTACGTGGTGTCCTGAATGAAATGAACAGTCTAATGGATACAGAATATGGACTGAGGTAAATCGAAGAATGACGAAACTAATGAGAAGTAGCAGAAACGAGAACAGGAAGAAACTTAACATCAGGATGAATGGTCACGAAGTAGATGAAGTTAAGGAGTTCTGCTATTTAGGTAGCAAAGTAACCAAGGACGGACGGAGCAAGGAGGGGGTTGGGTTGTTTGGGGGAAGAGACCAAACAGCGAGGTCATCGGTCTCATTGGACAAGGGAAGGACGGGGAAGGAAGTCGGCCGTGCCCTTTCAAAGGAACCATCCCGGCATTTGCCTGGAGCGATTTAGTGAAATCATAGAAAACCTAAATCAGGATGGCCGGACGCTCGATTTAACCGTCGTCCTCCCGAGCAAGGAGGACATCAGAAGCAGACTAATAATGGCAAATAGGCCATTCCTGGCCAAGAGAAGTCTACAAGTATCAAACATAGTCCTTAATTTGAGGAAGAAGTTTCTGAGAATGTACGTTTGGAGCACAGCATAGTGCAGCAGTGAAACATGGACTGTGGGAAAACTGAAAGAGAAGAGAACAGAAGCATCTCAGATGTGGTGCTACAGACGAATGGACCGATAAGCTAAAGATGAGGAGGAAAGGAATATGTGGAAGACACTGACAAAGAGAAGATTCAGATGGTTCAAATGGCTCTGAGCACTATGGGACTCAACTTCTAAGTCATCAGTCCCCTAGAACTTGGAACTACTTAAACTTAACTAACATAAGGACATGACACGCATCCATGCCCGAGGCAAGATTCGAACCTGCGACCGCAGCGGTCGCGCGGCTCCAAACTGAAGCGCCTAGAACCGCTCGGCCACTCCGGCCGGCACAAAGAGAAGAGCAGGATGATAGGACATCTGTTAAGACATCAGGGAATGACTTCCATGGTACTAGAGGGAGCAGTAGAGGGCAAAAACTGCAGAGGAAGATAGAGATGGAATACATCCAGCAAATAATGGAGACGTACGTTGCAAATGCTACTCTGAGACGAAGAGTTTGGAACTGGAGAGAATTTCACGGTTGGTCGCACCACACCAGAAGACTCATGAGTCAAAGAAACAAAAAGCGTGTCCGACTTAGTAGTGCGTCACTGCAGAAACATTTCTTCCCGTTCATTTATGTAGTAGGAGGGGAAACGGATCACAGGTTTCGTGTAACACGGTAACTTCACCTCCAGTGCTGACGCCGCTCCCTGATGACTGGGTGGTGCCGTTGCACCGTTGCATCAGTCGGTGCGACATTCCTGAGTGGTTAGTGGGCGCCTGAAGAGACGCGCGGCGCAGCGGCGCGGTATGTGGAGGAGCGGAGAGGGTGTGGCGCGGCGGCGGCTGCCCGCCGTGGGCGGCGGGGGGCAGGGAAGGCGGCAGCGCCCACCTGCCCCACCGGCCGGACTTCCCAGGCCCACAGCCGCGTGGGCGGTGGCGGCGGACCTGCCGCAACCACTGTGAGGCTCCGCCACAGCCCACGTCGCCTCCTGCTTTCCTTCCACTTTCACTAGCGTCGCCTTGTACCAGGTAGAATCCAAAGGATCCCGAAATACATTTGTTAAAGTCGTTAAGTCTTGTTGTTGTTGTTGTTGTTGCAGGCCTCTACATCTCCGAATAGCTACTCCAGTTTACATCATTCTGATTCTGCTCACTGTATGTTTCTCTTGCTCGCCTTCCCCCATCCAGACACACACATACACACACACACACACACACACACACACACACACACACACACACTCTTCACTCTAGTAATAAACTGATAATCCCTTGACGTCTCAGAGTACGTCCTATCAACCAATCCTTTCTCGTAGTCAGGTTGCGCCAGAAATTTCTTTTACCACCAGTTCTATTCAATACCTCCTCATTAGTTACATGATCTACCCATATAAACGTCAGTACTCTTTAGTAGCACAACATTTCAAAGGCCTCCTTTCCCTTTTTCTCTAAACTGTTTATCGTCCAAATTTCATTTCTACCGGGTGATCAAAAAGTCAGAATAAATTTTGAAATTGAATAAATCACGGAATAATGTAGATAGAGACACATATGCTTGGAATGACATGGGGTTTTATTAGAAACAAAAAAAAATACAAAAGTTCAAAAAATGTCCGACAGATGCCGCTTCATCTGATCAGAATAGCAATAATTAGCATAACAAAGTAAGACAAAGCAAAGACGATGTTCTTTACAGGAAATGCTCAATATGTCCACCATAATTCCTCAACAATAGCTGTATTCGTAGTCGAGGAATAATGTTGTGAACAGCACTGTAAAGCATGTCTGGAGTTATGGTTAGGCATTGGCGTCGGATGTTGTCTTTCAGCATCCATAGAGATTTCGGTCGATCACGATACACTTGCGACTTCTGGTAATCCCAAAGGTCTGGGGACCTGGGAGGCCAAGCATGACGAAAGTGGCGGCTGAGGACACGATCAACACCAAACGACGTGCGCAAGAGATCTTTCACGCATCTAGCAATATGGGGTGGTTCTAATAAAACCCCATGTCATTCCAAGCATGTGTGTCAATTTTTATCTCTCTATCTACATTATTCCGTGGTTTATTAAGTTTTCAAATTTATACTGACTTTTTGATCACCTGGTATACACGACTACGCTCCATAACATACTTTCAGAAAGACTTCCTAACGTTCAAATCTACACTAAAGAGCCAAAGAAACTGGTACACCAGCCAAATTTCGTTTAGGGCCCTCGAAAGCATGTAGGAGTGCCGCAACACGACGTAGCGTGGACTTGACTAATCTCTCAAGTAGTGTTGGAGGGGACTGACTCCATGAATCCTGCAGGGTTGTCCATAAATAGGTACGAGTACAAGGGGTGAAGGTCTCTTCTGAACAGCACGTTGCAAGGCAACCCAGATATGCTCAATAATGTTCATGTCTGCGGCGTTTGGTGGCCATCTGAAGTGCTTAAACTCAGAAGAGTGTTCCTGGAGCAGTTCTGGACGTGTGGGATGTCGCATTGTTCTACTGAAACTACCCAAGTCCGTCGGAATGCACAACGGAGAGAATCTTCTGACGTAAGTGTAACCTCTGGCGTACCCCGAGAGAGTGTTATAGGACCATGAATTTACACAATACATATAGGTGATCTAGGGATAACGTCAAAATTTCGATGAGACCCATCACGGATGAAGATGTGTGCAGAGAAGTCGCAACAATATGTCAGAGTCGCATCTAGACGTATCGGAGATCCCATATCACTCCAATTGCACACTCCCCACAGCATTAAGAGGCTCCACCAGCTTGAACAGTCCCCTGCTAATATGCAGTATCCATGGATTCATGAGGTTGTCTCCATACCTGTACACGTCCATTGAAACGTCCCCTTAGAAAAATTAAACATGACTGTGCTTAAACTGACACACAATATTTTTAGCGCAACGCAATCTGACTTTCAAAAATCCCTACAAAAGCATGGCCCTGACTAACATGAACCTATACCTTTCACAAATCACTTACCTCACAAAAATCTTCGTTACTCGAACTACTGCAATACAGAGAGCGCCACTACTGCCAGATAAATAAAATATTCAAACTACGGAAGGCACTAACTACTGATAGAAGATTTTAATAGAGAACAAACAATGTATTTACCTTAATAGTGTTGAAAAATCATAATATACATAGCACTTCATGGCATCCAGTCTTACAAATTTCAAAACTCCGCCATTTCTCTCCCCACATCCACCACTGCTGGCGGCTCACCTCCAACTGCGCAACGCTACGCTCTGTTAACATCCAGCTGCCCAACACTACAATGGGGACTACAGTGGGTCTGCATCTTTGATGACCCACCAATACCGTAATCTCTACCAGGACTACAGTGGGTCTGCTCTGTGATGACCTACCTACCAATATTCTTCAAAACATCGAATGACTCTGCTGTGGGTTTGCTCTGTTGTGGTCCATTACCTGTCAGCATGTCAAGAGTCAGCACTGTCTTTCCGTTGGAAGGACAACACTACTTCTTCAAGACTGCATGGAAATCCACTACTTCCGTGTGCATTGTCTTTTACTGCTCAGACTTTGAGAAAGGAAACTGCAGTTTTACTGTGATGAATGATCAAAATGGTTCAAATGGCTCTGAGTACTATGGGACTCAACTGCTGAAGTCATTAGTCCCCCTAGAACTTAGAACTAGTTAAACCTAACTAACCTAAGGACATCACAAACATCCATGCCCGAGGTAGGATTCGAACCTGCGACCGTAGCGGTCTTGCGGTTCCAGACTGCAGCGCCTTTAACCGCACGGCCACTTCGGCCGGCTGATGAATGATCAGGACTGTCTTTATGGACCGTGAGAAAATTTTTGCGTTTGACCAATATTGTATCAGTAAGTGTGTGCATTTGATTTCTTTGTTACTGTAATTGTGAAAAAACTTTTAACAAATATGTATTGGCCAGTGCCCAAAACAATTAGTAAAATTTTTTGTGGGGAGCATGGGGGCTATGTAAGTAGGCTGTTTCTGTTTTCTTATTGGTGACGCCACGTAGCGCTCTGTATGAAAATCACTGGCTGTGCTGTGTGCAGTCAGTGGCTAGTTCGCATTGTTGTCTGCCATTGTAGTGTTGGGCAGCTGGATGTTAACAGCGCGTAGCGTTGCGCAGTTGGAGGTGAGCCGCCAGCAGTGGTGGATGTGGGGAGAGAAATGGCGGAGTTTTGAAATTTGTAAGACTGGATGTCATGAACTGCTATGTATATTATGATTTTTCAACACTATTAAGGTAAATACGTTTTTTGTTCTCTATTAAAATCTTTCATTTGCTAACTATGCCTATCAGTAGTTAGTGCCTTCCGTAGTTTGAATATTATATTTAGCTGGCAGTCGTGGCGCTCGCTGTATTGCAGTAGTTCGAGTAACGAAGATTTTTGTGAGGTAAGTGATTTGTGAAAGGTATAGGTTAATGTTAGTCAGGGCCATTCTTTTGTAGGGATTTTTGAAAGTCAGATTGCGTTGCGCTAAAAATATTGTGTGTCAGTTTAAGCACAGTCATGTTTAATTTTTCCAAGGGGACGTTTCACCATCCTCTCGATACAATTTGAAACGAGACTCGTCCGACAAGGCTACATGTTTCCACTCATCAAAAGTCCAATGTCGATGTTGACAGGCCCAGACGAGGCGTAAAGCTTAGTGTAGTGCAGTCAGCAATGGTACACAAGTGGGTCTTCAGCTCCGTAAGCCCTTATCGATGACGTTTTGTCGAATGGTTCGCGTGCTGACACTTGGTGATGGCCCAGCACTGAAATTTTTCGGGAATTTGCGAAAGGGTTGCAATTCTGTCACGTTGAACGATTCTGTTCAGTTGTTAGTCCCGTTCTTACAGGATCTTTTTCCGGGTGCAGTGAAGTCGGAGATCTGATGCTTTACCGGATTCCTGATATTCACAGTACACTCGTGAAATGGTCGTACGGGAAAATTCTCACTTCATCGCTATCTCGGAGATGCTGTGTCCCATAGCTCGTACTCCAACTGTAACACCACGTTCAAACTCACTTGAATCTTGCTAACCTGCCATTGTATCAGCAGTAACCGATCTAACAACTGCGCCAGACACTTGTTGTCTTATTTAGGCTTTTCCGACCCCAGCTTCGTATTCTGCCTGTTTACATATATCTGTATTTGAATACGCATGCCTATACCAGTTTCTTTGGCGCTTCAGTGTATGTTCGATGTAAACAAATTTCTCTTCTTTAGAAACACTTTTCTTGCCAGTGCGAGTATACATATTATATCCTCCTATTTCAGCCATCATCAGTTATTTTGCTGCCCTAATAGCAAAACTCATCTGCTCTCTTGTCTCGTTTCCTAATCTAGTTCCCTCAGAATCATCTGATTTAATTCGACTATATTTCATTGTCCTTGCTTTGCTTTTGTTCATATTATTCTTACATGCTCCTTTCAAGACATTGCCCATTCCATTCAACTTCTCTTGCAAGTCCTTCGCTGACTCTGACAGAATTACGATGTCATCGGCAAACTTCAAACTTTTAATTTCTTCTCCCTGAACTTTAATTCCTCCTCCAAATTTTTCTTTGGTTTCATATACAGCTTGATCAATGCACAGATTAAATAACATCGGGGGTAGGCTACAGCCATGCCTCACTCCCATCTCAACTTCTTCCTTTTGATGCCCCTCCACTAGTACAACTACTGTCTGATTTCTGTACAAGTTGTAAATAGCCTTTTGATTCCTGCACTTTGCCCGTGCTACCTTCAAAATTTCAAAGAGAGTTTTCCAGTCAACACTGTCAAAAGCTCTCTCTAAGTCTACAAATGATATAAACCCGAGTTGCCTTCACTTAATCTATGTTTAAGATAAGTAGTAGAGTCAGTATTGCCTCGCGTGTGCCTACATTTCTCCGCAACCTACTCTAAACTTCCTCGCGGTCTACTTCTACCAGTCTTTCCATTCTACTCTAAAAACTCTGTGTTAGTATTTTGCAACCACGACTTTTTACACTGACAGTTCGGAAATATTCATACCTTTCAGCACCTACTTTCTTTGGCACTGGAATTATTATATTCTTCTTGAAGTCTGAGGGTTATTTTCCCGTTTCGAGCATCCTGCATACAATATGGAAGAGTTTTGTTGTGGTTGTCTCTCCCAAGGCTATCAGTATTTCTGACGTCTCACATAGATATTATTCTGCATCGTCACCTTCAAAGTAGTCCCCTTGGTAGTGAATACAGCGATTCGAAACTTTCTGCCACTTTTCAACACATCATGGATTTCGTGTGAAAGGCAGTTCGCTCTGTTGGTCTACAAAACCCAGAAAGCAGTATACACAGGAGCCGAGATAGATGCAGTGTTCCCTGATTTCCGGAAGACATTCGATACAGTTCCGCACTGGTGCCTAACGAACAAAATACGAGCGTACCCAATAGCAGACCAACCGTGTGACTGGACTTTTGACTCAAACAGAACACAGTGCGTGATTCTCAACGGAGAGAAATCTTCTGACGTAAGTGTAACCTCTGGCGTGTTATAGGACAATTACTTTTCACAATACATATAAGTGACCTAGGTATGACGTCGAAATTACCATGAGACCCATCACGGATGAAGATGCCGTGTGCAGAGAAGTCGCAACGGTATAAAATTGTAGCAAAATCCTGGAAGACCAACAGGGAATTGGTTCTAGAGTCTGGCATTTGACCTGCAGCACGAACTAATGCAACGTATTGCCCATAAATAGGCACAAAGACTCAATAATGATAATTACACGTTTGCAGAACAATTATTGAAAGCAGTCACCTGCACAAAATATCTAGGAGTATGTGTACGGAGCAACTACATAAAACTAAGCGCTGCTAAGGCCCGATAATAGACTGAGATTTATTGGAAGAATGTTCAGGAAACGTCGTCAACCCACAAAGAAGGTGACTTACAAAGCACACGTTCGACCTATACTTGAACATTGCTCGTCAGTCTGGGGTCCGTACGAGATAGGATTGATAGAGAAAACAGAGAAGATTCAAGAAGAGCACAGCGTATCGTTACAGGTTCTTTTAGTGACGACTCATGGAGATACTCAGCCAACTCCGTGACAGACGGTGTAAGAGAGGCGCTTTGCATCTCGGTGTGAGTTACTGTCAAAGTTTTAAGAGCATGCGTCCCCAGAAGAGTCAGACGCCTTTGTATTTCTCCCAAAAGAACCGTGAAGGTAAAATTAAAAACATTCGAGATACCATGCAGACTTACCAGCATCCGTTTTTCCTGGAACCATTCGCTCCTGGAACAGGAAAAAAGGGCAGCAACAGTGGTACAGAAAGTACCCTGTGTCACAAACCGTCTTGCGGAGTATATATGTACGTAGATGTTTTTGTTAGGGTGCTTACTGTCCTCTGTGATTCACCTTGAATATCCTCCACTGTACAAATCTTCGCCTCTTTAGCTACTTTGCAGTAATGCCAAACATTTATAAGCAGCCACATCGCCAAGCATTGGGATCATGTATACCTGGTACAATAGCTGACATATACGTAGATCATTTGCAACAAAAATTGTTTAACAACCAAGAGTGCTGCCTACAGAAAACTGAACTTTGAGGGAGATACTGAGATCACACATTACTGCTAGTAAAGGAGATCCCAAGGACATAGTGGACGTTCTATCTTGCTTCAGTAGTCTACAGTAGAAAATTAATTTACAGTGGAACATGAACACGAGAGAAATATCGAAAGACATAGTAATACATGCACACTTAAAATTTATTGGAAAAATACAATACTAACGGAGTAATCTTTGCAACTACATATCGGTCAAACATTTATAAACAGGCAGTGTATAGGCCAATGCTGCGCAGGCCAAATAAACTACCCTCGATACAAGAAAACATTCAACAGGAAATAAATACAGTGAAACAGATTGCAGCTGCCAACAACTATACTGCTACCAAAATTGACTCAACTGGTCAGAGTGAAAAAAGATCCAGATACAAACCACGATACAGAAAAGAAGATCAAGACGACTGTATATCTAGCATCATATATATTAGAATTTTATTAGACAATATTGTAAAAATCTTCAAAAACCACAAGGTAGAAATTGAATGCTATACATATATTAAACTACAACATAAATTGATGCATAGTAAAATTTATAATCATCTGATCCATATCACCTTCTGGAATACATAAAATAATATGCTGTGATACCCCGATTCCCACTTAGGACAAACAGGCCGCGATTTCCCGCCAGGTACACAGAGCAGGTTAGAGACTTCACACACGTACACAGTACGGGATACCCATTTGGAAAAATAACAAAATATCAAAGTACTCCACCGATTATATAAACATCATGAAATAGATCTGATGGAAGAACTCGAAACATAGTCACATATCTGCCTCGAGATGACTGGGTGTTGTGTGCTGTCCTTAGGTTAGTTAGGTTTAAGTAGTTCTAAGTTCTAGGGGACTGATGACCATAGATGTTAAGTCCCATAGTGCTCAGAGCCATAAGCCATATTCACATAACAAAAAATATAAAGACAAAATATTAAATGAAAAACTGGAAAGTGACTCAGAGGATTTCTTCATATGATTCGATGGTATAATTAAACAAGCCTATAAAATAGTGATTCACAGAAATAAATAACCTCGTAAATTATGTATAAGCAAATAATCATTCAGATTAAGTAAGAAAAATATACTCAGTCCGAAACAATAGTAGGCTACATCGTACGCTGTGGACGATATGTAGCATTATCTCTGTAGGCTATACGTGAAAATATCTTTGTGACTGTTTTCTTTATATACGTTTACTGTTTTCAAAGTTTACTGTGCACTGTAAATTATGTGAGCTATGTTTAATATTTGTGAGTTCCTGCATCAGTGGGCTCCAAAAAATTGTTCTTTTTTTCCAAATACCTCATTAACTCTTTATAAATAGCCACCATTAATTACTTAATCGTGAATGTTTACATGTTACAGTAAAGGCAATAGAACAATGAAGCACATTACACGTCGTAAACATCAACCCATAAATGGCGTAGTACACGAAAAACGAAACTGAAAATGGGAATCATTTCCCGAAACGAGTAGTACAAGTAATAAAAGAAAATCGAGACTAGCAGCAAACCCAATGGCGTTCAACTTACGGGAAGAGTACGGAGTCACGCGGAGCCAAATCTGTTGACTAGAGAGTGGGCGCGTGGGGGGCGGACCGTCATCGTCTTTCCAGTCAAAAGATTCCTATATGACGTAGGTCGTACGTGGTCGTGCGTTACAATGGTGCAATATCCCCGCCGCTCGTATACCACTTCTGTGGACGTTTTCTTGTCGTATCCTCCCTGAAAAGCTTCCACCTACGTCTGTATTCTGCAAACCGCTGTGAATCGCACTTCAGACGGTGCTTACCGTGGTACCAGTTATCAGGGTTTCTTCTCTTTCCTTTCAAGTATGAATCGCCACGAGAATGATTGTTTCAATGCGGCTACTCGCGCTGTAATTAGTCTGAGCTTCTTCTCACGATTCCTAAGAACATCGCGGTGGAACGCTTCATAGACTGTCTGAGTTGGAGTGACGAGTTCTATGAGCAATCCTATCAACAACAATAATGATAATAATAACAGTAGTAACAGATCAACAAGGACTCATCAGTTGGCGAGTATTTATTGGCTGATGTGTGGAATCATTCTTCAGTTGCAACGATAACTGCTTTTACACGGCCATAACCATAAATACAACTTCCGTCTCAGGTAATTTCACGTGGCACACAGATGCAGTGTAATATGTGCACTGATGAGCCAAAACACTATGACCAACTGCTTAACAGCTTGTTTGTCCGTCTTTGAAACGAAATACGTAACTGATTCTGCGTATCACGGATCCGACAGTTCGTTGGTAGGATAGTGGAGGTATGTGGCATTACATGTCTACCCACAGGTCATATAATTCTCCTAAATAATGGGTCGCTGATTCAGGTACGCAATGATGGCGCCCTATAACGAAAAAGAACGGTCCCATCGGATGCACATCAGGTTTAATTTGCTGGCCAAGATGTCAATATGGTTTCACTATCATGCTCTTCAAACTATTGTGGCACGATTCCGACTTCGAGATACGTACACTTACTCTGCAAGAGATGACATCGCCGTTCTAGAAGATATCAAGCATCAAGGGATGCAAGGGGTCCGCTGGGGCCTGTTCTCTTCGATTTCTACCACAGGTCCCATGCAAGCGCAAGAGGAGATCTACCACAGCATAATACTGCTCCCAGCAGTAGAGCCAGCGTTCGCCCTGAATGACGGCGTTTATGGGCACGATCATCGACTTGGTCTAGTCACAAACGTGATCCCCCTCCCAGGTGACACGTTTCCATTGTTCCACGGTTCAGTCACGCTGATTCGTCACGCTGATCCCCTGTACAATGCAATAGGAACTGACGCTGTCGTTGGGACGATACGGAAACAAGTAAAAGTCGTTTGCACGGAGCACAATGTTCAACAGTGTGCGCTGAATGATTCATTCAGAAACACATGTAAGTGCACCAGCAGTGTGCTCTTTCACTAGAGGTGCCACAGATAGCCATCTATTCTACTTTACTGAGCAGACAAGCCCCCGAACCCTACGTTCTGTAAAGGGTCATGGACGTCCAGCCATTTAGTGCCTAGTGGTAGCTTCACTGTCCTTCTACCTCCTTCCGTAGATGCTCACGACAGTAGCACGTGAACATACGACCAGCTTCGGCGTTTTCGAGATATTCACTCACAGGCTCTGGGTAATGACAATAATAACAATCCGTTATTTGTCAAAGTCCCTTATCTCAGTGGATTTTCCCATCTGCTATCCACATCTTCTCTAGAATGATTCTCCAGCCGTCTCTGCTACGCTTACGTACTTTCCTTATCGTATCAGTTCGTGCAACGCCAACAGGTGGCATCCAACTCGCGTTGGGCAGTGGTCATAATGTTTTGGCTTCTCAGTTTATATTTTATGAACAACAGTCCACCGAACTATCTATAGTTTTCATTTCCCATTTGTATTCTTGAACAAAGAGTTCTGACCTCTCACTTGAAAAATGGAATATGACAATAATATGTGCAAATTTTCCAGTTCCCAATATGAGAATATTAAATTTACTTTCTCGATCTTAACGTTTCTATAGAAAGAGCAAACAATGCTTTTTTACACAAGGGAAACCTACAACTGCACACAGTAGCATCACAACGCTCCTATTCACACAAACGCGCTGCTTTCACGTCAGTGATACATACCGGGTGATTATAATTAAAGTTAAACTTTCAAACGGCTGTAGACATAACACCACTGATCAGAATGACGTCAAATTGCAACGGAATATTTTCGGGGAAGGAGGAAAGCGTATAGCAGAACAAAAATAAATAGTTACAAACTGTAGCAATAGATGGCGCTGTAAGCATCATAATGTAATAGTGTTCGACTACTAATGACAAATGAATCATACAACAATGCCTAAGGTGTTGACGTTAAACTGTACTACTCAGTGTGCATGGGTGTACAGGTGTGATACTCTTAGTTGTCTGTCCACCACGGCAAGGTCATGTCACACCAGATGGGAAAAACCCGCTTTTGATTGTTCTGAGGCCAAAAATCGCATAAAAAGCATCAATCAAAATCAAATCGGATTATTAATTTCCGTATGACTGGCGCAAAACCTGTTCAATATGCTGTCTACGGTTTTCTGCAACAAGCTGAAATCGAGAAACAGCATGTTCCACTACTGATCGAAGTGATTTCGGTGTCACGTTCAGAATGTGTTGCGCAATGCGTACCTTCAATGCAGCTAAGTTTGCAGTCTGAACACTCAACACATCATCTTTCAGATAGCCCTACAGCCAGAAGTCACACAGATTAAGATCAGCTGATCAGGAGAGCCAGGCTGTAAGGAAACGGCGGTTGATAATTCTGGCATTTCCGAAATGGCGCTTCAGCAGCTGCTTAACTAGATTTGCAATGTGCGCCATCTTACAAAAAAATGATCCCATTCACACAACCACGCTGTTGGAGAGCTGGAATGACGTGGCTACGCAAAAGACACTCATAGCGCTTATCAGTGACGGTACAGGTACCAGGACCGGAAGCACCTGTCTCTTCGAAAAAATATGGCCCTGTGATAAATGATGCTGTAAACACGCACCACACAGTGGCTTTCCAGGATGAAGTGGTACTGGTTGATTTGCGTGTGAATTTTCCGTTGCCCTATTCGACAGTTCTGTTTCTTGACATATCCTGTCAGATGGAAGTGGGCTTCGTCTGTCTACAAAATCTTCCAAGGCCGACCATTGTCCACTTCCATGTGAGCAAGGAATTCTAAAGCAAAGGTCTCTCTCTTGCTGGCAGGTCAACAGGAAGCAAAATGCACATGGGTAATTTTGAATGGATAGCAAGAAAGGATGTTTCGTAGAATTTTACGCACCGTGCTCAAGGGTATGTTCAATGTTTGGGCAATTCTTCGTGCACTACACGTTTGCACACCATCACTTGTCTCCTCCTGCATTTCTGTGGCCACTATTTCCACTGACGTCGAATCAGTTCGTTTCCTCCCTCTACACTGTAGCACACAAGCGGCTTGTAGTGATATTGTGCTTATGGAATAATGTCTCAGTTTGTAATGCTATTGTAAATATAATACTGCCATTAATTTGTATATTTTAATTTTTTTTGTTCCATAATAATTTTGAAAAATTAAGAAAATACTATAACGAGAGTAAGATTTTGTTAAGTGTAGTTTATCTATTTAAAATAACCTCTTTGATGTAGGTGGAATAAATGTATTAAAACATATTTTGTAAATAATTATGTAATATTTCAAGTACAACTGTAATTAATTGTGTCAATTTTGTATGTAAATGCTGTCATGCAATTGTAGATGGTTCATACTTACGGTTATTGTAAGCAGAAGTGTAAATTGGAAAGGTGTAGGGATCATAGGCAGAACGGAACTCCGTTCTGTGGCGGAATGGAAAAGGTGGTGGGGCGTTCGAGTGAGAATTGGCGCGCAAGTGGCTCACACAGTCGGTAGCTGCACTGCAAGTGGTGAACACGCATTACGTTGGTCAAGCACTAGAGGCCCCGAATTTACCCGCAAGACTGGGTTTTGGCCTCGGACGTGTTCTACATGATTGACGCAGTACGGCAATAAATTAATAGCTCAGAAATTTGCAATTTTATCGTCGCCACCACGAGGAAGACAGAGCTATGTACATCAAGAGCCGTACCTGCGCAATGTTACTACGCAGCGCCACCTCACGCCACCTTCGACATCAGTACCAGGCAAAGTACTTTATTTAGAAGTGTGTCACAGTGTGAGCCATCCATCTTCAATCAGTGGAATGTAAGTGTTAAATGTACCTTTGTGTTTAACCGTGATTTTCCTATGTCATGTACCTCAGTAGGGTCCTTACCTAAACGAATTTGTTCCGAGTATCCTGATGTTTATTGAAGCTTGAATAATAGTAAATTACTGGCAATAGTACTGTTTTGGTAGTAAATTCTGAAAATCATTATTAAATACTAAAGTTTGCACGTATCAGTTTAAGGGCCACCGCTTTGCATGGCCATGAGGATAAGTTTTCAATAGTATTTCTGAAAGCAAAGTAACATAATTGTTTAACTGCAACTATCTTAACAGTAATTGTTCGTGTTGCTTCTCCATGTCAAAGAAAGCCAGACAAATATTGGTGTTAGTAAAACGTTAACAAATAACAGTCCTAAAGAAATGAAATTTAGTCCTGTTAAATAATAGTTTTGATCATATGAATGATAGCTTTAAGTTTAATATTTTTTTGTATCCTTGTTGAAACATATGTGTGTGTGTTCTTTAAATAATTACTGAAGTATAGTGGTAAATTCCGTAAGTAACAGAAAGTGGGATTAATAGTACTTACTGCCAAGTGACCGTAGTAAATGGAAATTAAGTGGTTGTGTTTAAATTACGTAGTAAGTGTAAGTAGCTATTTATTTAGTGTCGAAAACTGACTTCATCTTTTTGTATAGACACTGTGCCCGATTTGGGCTGGCGGCCGTTTTATTAAGCGAAACAGTTTATTGTTATAACAGGCTTTGTCTGATAAAAGGTTTCCAAAAGTAATTATTCTCACTGCTTTCCCCCAAACTGTATGATTCGGAGAAAAATAGTTCGATACTTTACCATTGGGTTGAACACGGTTAAAATCTCTCTCCGAGAGTCGATGGTTTGGAGTGTTAGTGCTACGTGATTTTGTGGTAGTGTTCCTGCCGCTACTTACTGCACAGTTCTGACATTCCGAATCGCGGATCTTCCGTCTTTACAGTGGTAGAACTTAAACGTTCTGGTACCGTATTGGCGAGAACGCGAAAGTACCGTTGCAAGTTACCTGATTGGATTCACGATTTCCAGTCAGGGAGGTGACAGGTCGTAGTAACTGACGGAAAATCATAGAGTAAAATAGAAGTCATTTCTGGTGTTACCCTACGTAGTGTTAGAGGCCCTCTGCTGTTCCTTATCCATATAAATTATTCAGGAGACAATTTGAGCAGCCGTCATAGGTTGTTTACAGATAATGCTATCGTTTATTGTCCAGTAAACTGTACTAGACTTCTGATGGCTTTACTAGTCATCAGAAGATCAAAACAATTTGCAAAACGATTCAGAATAGATAACTATATGGTGCCAAAATTGGCAGCTGACTCTGAACAATGAAAAGTGTGAGATCATCCACATGAGTGCTAAAAGGAATCCATTAAAATTTCGTTATACGATAAATCAGTCAAATGTAAAGGCCATAAATTCAATCAAATATCTAGAAATTATAACTGCGAACAACTTAAATTGGTAACAACACATAGAAAATGTTGTGGGGGAAGGGAACCGAAAGACCGCATTCTACTGGCGGGACACTTATAAAATGTAACAGATCTACTAACGAGACTGCCTACACTATATTTATCCATCCTCTTTTGGAGTACTGCTGCATGGTCTGGATTCTTACTAGATAGGATTAACGGAATACATTGAGAAAGTTTAAAGAAGAGGAGCACGTTTCGTATTATCACAAAATAGGGGAGAGAGTGTCACTGACATGGTACAGGATTTGGGGTGGACATCGTTAGAACAAAGGAATTTTCGTTGGAGTGAAATCTTCTCAGCAAATTTCAATCACCAACTTTCTCCTCAATGTTTTGTTGACGCCGATCTACACATGGAGAAACAATCATCGTAATAAAATAAGGGAAAGCAGAGATCGCACGGAAAGATGAAGGTGTTTGTTCTTTCTGCTCGGTGTTTGAGATTGGAATAATAGAGAATTATTGTGAAGGTGGTTCAATGAACTCTCTGCCAGGCACTTGAGTGTGATTTGCAGAGTATCCATGTAGACGTAGATGTAGATGGCTACAAGGTTGCAAACCAAAGGAACCCGTCTTTTCGAATTTCCGAATCATTTTTTCCAGACCCACGGCAGTCATCGGACCAAACCCTTCAATATCCGGAACTTGTGCAGAGCGACGTGTGCACAGTAATCAGTCTTGTAAGACACCTTTACAAACAGAGCGCAATCCTACATTGAGACAGTCTTGCCGAAAGTCGCAGACGCGAGAGGAGGAATAGCCGTGTATCCGGTGTGTTTATACGAATTTCAATGGGTCGTGCGCAAGACAGGTGTTTTCATTTACGTATCCTGACACATACAGCGCTATCTATCGATTAATTGTCACACTTTTTTTTTCATCGGCCATACGTTTTCCCTCTTCTCCGATAATATTCCGTTGCAGTTTGACGACATTCTGACCAGTGATGTTAGTTCTACATCGTTTTGAAAGGTTAACTTTAATTATAATCACCCTGTATATCTTACAATCATAAATGTTGAAATCAGGAAGAACTTAATCTTTAAAAATCACGTTCTAGTTCCATAAACGTAGTTAGTTGCACTTTGAGGTGGATTATGGAATACGTGATTATTATTCAAATGGTTCTGAGCACTATGGGACTTCACATCTAAGGTCATCAGTCCCCTAGAACTTAGAACTACTTAAACCTAACAAACCTAAAGTCGGCACACACATCTATGCCCGAGGCAGGATTCGAACCTGCGACTGTAGCGGTCGCGCTGTTCCAGATTGAAGCGCCTAGAAAGTTTCAAATCAGAGTGAATCATTCTGGTATAACAGTACTGTCTATAGCATTGTGGTAGCCATTATTGTGTAGTAAGGAGCCTGGATTTGTGTGACACTGCGGCAAATAAAAGTCTATTGGCCCGAAGTTACCGACTACTAAAGACTTGTACCGGTTCAGAACTACTTTTATAGGAATGTGTGCGCCAAGGAAAGTTTGTCAAATAATACCTGTTAAGTGTTCGGGACTCTTCGTGTCCGTTATTCCTCCATTTGCGTCAGAATTATCATCTAAATTTAGATCTTGAATTAGAGAAGACAACGCAAACACTACTGATGTGGCTAAAAATTTATTTTATTTTATTCAGTTCTGCGCTGAAAGTAAACAATTGAGGCTTGTAGAATGTTCCTTGCTAATGTACTTTACGAATATGTGGAACATTATAGTACAATACATATTAATATAATATAGATGGCTATGGGGTATGGAGTAATTCAAATGTTGATGCCCGTTGAAACTACTATTTTAAGTTAAATATTTAAGGACATATGTACGTGTTCTTACATACTTTCTTACATATTTTATCCATTATCGTGATATACAGGGTGTTACAAAAAGGTACGGCCAAACTTTCAGCAAACATTCCTCACACACTAATAAAGAAAAGATGTTATGTGGACATGTGTCCGGAACCGCTTGATTTCCATGTTAGAGCTCATTTTAGTTTCGTCAGTATGTATTGTACTTCCTCGATTCACCGCCATGATTTCATGCGGGATACTCTACCTGTGCTGCTAGAACATGTGCCTTTACAAGTACGACACAACACGTCGTTCATGCACGATGGAGCTCCTGCACATTTCAGTCGAAGTGTTCGTACGCTTCTCAACAACAGATTCGGTGACCAATGGATTGGTAGAGGCGGATCAATTCCATGGCCTCCACGCTCTTCTGACCTCAGCCCTCTTGACTTCCATTTATGGGGGCATTTGAAAGCAATTGTCTACGCAACCCCGGTACCAAATGTAGAGACTCTTCGTGCTCGTATTGTGGACGGCTGTGATACAATGCACCATTCTCCAGGGCTGCATCAGCGCATCAGGGATTTCATGCGACGGAGGGTGGATGCATGTATCCTCGCTAATGGAGGACATTTTGAACATTTCCTGTAACAAAGTGTTTGAAGTCACGCTGGTACGTTCTGTTGCTGTGTGTTTCCATTCCATGATTAATGTGATTTGAAGAGAAGTAATAAAATGAGCTCTAACATGGAAAGTAAGCGTTTCCGGACACATGTCCACATAACATATTTTCTTTCTTTGTGTGTGAGGAATGTTTCCTGAAAGTTTGGCCGTACCTTTTTGTAACACCCTGTATATATTTACATATTTTGCATGTTGCTACTGCATTAAAATTCAGATGTTCTCATGGGCGTCATTCGCACGCGACACATACACGATTGACACTTCACAGCAGGTCGGAGGTAGACAATGGCGAATCGCTTCCCCTAGGACCTTGCTTAGAGCAGTGACGCAAGATTTTTTTTTGAATCTGCTCCCCTGCACTCACATCCTGAGTATGGATCTACCTTTTTCTGTCCTCACGTTACTTTCTTTCGCATTTCCGACTATGATTTATTGCTACAGCCGGCAGGACGCTGCTTCGTGTACCGGCACGCTCGGAATGCACTGCAGGCGTTCCGGCGTGACGGGGCCCGTCAGCGGGAGGTGAGTGACTCAGCTGTGAGAGGATGACGAGGCTGTCCTCTTCGGGTGATGCGCACAACACGTGTATTCCTGGCATACTTCCCAAGTGGGTAATCGCCGTGAAATGGTGAAAGGACCGACTTTCCACTTCTAGTCTACCAATACATCTGCAGTGTTTCGTTATCAACTGATGCCAACATTTCACCACACTGTCAGCTATTATGCAGTGCTGATGTAAAAGATGCCACACCTAACAAAACATTGTGGTAGAAGATGTGGTTCGATTATCAGTTATTATTATGAACAATTTTTAGCTTCGACGAATGTTCTAAACTAGACTGTTATACCACAGAAGGATAATTACAAAGTGGGCAACATATTAACAATAGTAGCGTTGCCGCTGCTATTGCTGTTGTTGTTGTTGTCTTTTCTGTTGTTGTGGTATTCAGTCCGAAGTTGGTCTGATGCAGCTCTCACGCTATCCTGTGCAAGCTTCTCTACATAGCTACTACAACCAAGATCTGTGTTAGCCTGCTTCCTCTGTTCAAGCGATGGTCTCCCTCTGCAGTTTTTACCACCCACACTACCTTCCAGTACAGTGCCTCAATATGTGTCCCATCGACCAATCCCTGCTTTTAGTCAAAAAGTTCCATAAATTTCTTGTATTCTCATTTCGATACAACACCTTCGTATTAAAAGGTTTATAATTGAAACAGCATGATTTGATTCGAATCTAAACCTAAAACTGCATCTACATCGATTCTCTCCAAATCACACTTACGTGTCTGGCAGAGGGTTCATCGAGCCATCTTTACAATAATTCTTAATTATTCCACTCTTGAAAAGCGCGCGGGAAAAACGAACATCTATATCTTTTCGTGTGAGCCAATTGGCTGATTGGATCATGTTCTGGCCTGATGTCTGCACTTTAGTTTCGTTTCTTTGTACTAGTTTTACGCGCACACTATGAACTGCATCTAGGCATGTAGCAGCTCTTATTGTATTACCGTTCTCAGTATTGTATTTCTTATTGCTCCTGCATATGTTTTTTAAAACCATGGCATTGTGGTGTATGCACTCTATTATTGACACTCGCAAATAACGCAGTAGACATAACCTTCTGAAGAATGGAATTAAGTGCCCGAAACCGGCCAAGAAATTAAATTTCTTAAAATTTGTTATACATCGTTGGAACCTGGTTGCTAGGTAACCAGAGAGCGCATAGGATAAGTTTAAGGTTGTGGATGGCGCCGTAATCAGTTACTGTGGGTTGCACAATCAAACACACAACTTTATTTTCTAACAACCACTTATTTACTCAATGGCTTTAAAGGTCACAATTAAACAATACGGCAGAAGGCCAAGTTAAAGAAAACTTGAGATGATTTCCGGGCTGAAGGCCCCAAAACCACAGCAACACAATAATGGTTGAAAGCCTGGCTTAAAAATCAAAAGCAATTAAAAGTAGAAGGTAAAAATTTAAAAAAAGACATGCAATGAAAACAAGGCCTACACTACACGTCTGAAGGACAACTATAATTAAGGCACATTAATAAACCAATTTTTAAGCAAGAAAATTTCTTTTTAAACTTACAACAGAATGGCCAAAACCTGATTAACTTATTGCACGGCTGAAGGCCACAAACAAATTTGAAATAACGGCTGAAGGCCTGAACAACAAGTCAGATAAATAATTTAGAATAAACCCCTTGCTTCTTGCAAACAAACAAAATTTCCTTTAGAGAATACACATGGCTGAAGGCCTTGTTAAGAGGTTCACGCAAATCCTCGGCTGAAGGCCACACATAACACATGGAACAACTAACGGCTCAGGGCCTGGATTACAAACAATTTCAGACAGAACAATTTCTAAGAATAAAAAATAAATTTTCTAAAACAATCAATGCTTAAAATTTTAATTTAACACGGCTGAAGGCCTTTATGTAAAATTAAAAAAAAACTGAATTAATACACAGCCAAAGGCCTCTCACAATAGTTCAACTAAAATGAAAATCACAATTTAAAACAAACAGAACAAGTGATACTCAGAAGTGTTCCAATGGTCGGCCTGGGAAGGTAGCTCAAACGTAAGGTGAAGTAAGACAGGCAGCCAAGAGTTGAAGTTAGGTAATGGAATGGCAACCCAAACTAGGGACGGCCCGAGGACCGACCAACGATTCAACCAATTCCCTTCCGTCCGACCAACGGCACAACGATGGAGGATATCGGCCAAGGACGAGAATACGAACAGCACTATGCGCCCAGAAATTGGCGTCTAAAAACAGCCAGGGAAACAATAAGCACTCTAAGCAAATATGAACCAAACAACTTAAAGGCTGTCGAACTACACGCCGTGCTGGACAGCAATAACATGACGACGAAAAGGCACATTGCCTACAAACTACGCTAACGACCAGGGCAGGTAACTGGAACATTAACGGCCACAGGGCAGAAAGAACCGCTGGTGTACTTCACTGATAAGTAGCAGTCAATTTAATAATTAATCACAACATAGGAAGATGGCAGCAAGATTTCGCTGGCTCCAACGCATCATACGATGCTGCTAACCCAAATGGCCAAGGGGGCAACAACCCACAAATGAACGAAGAGATGTCACAATAGTTGAGGTTTCATAACTTCAGCGTCCAAGTTCAGTGGACAACGAACTTGTCGCTCTCCCAGCTAGCACCTCATGAGCCAACAGCATGTGCACGCCGCCAGCAACCCCCATCTGGCTTGGAGACTTGCTTGCTGCTCCGTCCCAACCGACTCACTGCATCCAGCACGCAGACAGCATTAAAATAACTACTGAGTCAAAACCACACAAGCTACACACGGTTCCGTGAAACACTTCCACAAACAACTCTAACACTACTTAAACCAGTTACTGTGGAACAACAAGGACGAATCACAAGTCGACACACACAGAGAACCCAGAAGCGGTCGACAACCAAATACACGTCGTTCGATGAGACGACCAACCGAACGACCAACCAAGGTTGTCCGCACTCAAGTCATGTGTGTCGGCAAAGATCGGGTGAGTCATGGCTGTACGGACCTCACTGCTGCTCCGTCCCGCCTGGTGAGATGACCGACTGAACGACCAACCAACGGTCGTCGCCGCTCAAGTCTCCTTCCATCGGACAGTGCATGTGTGTGCACCCAGTGGTCGGGTGAGTACTGGCTGTCCAGACCTCACTGGAGCTCCATCCCCACTGAACTCACCGCGCACCACTGCTAGGATATACTAGCGGTCGCTCCAAAGATAGTACGACAGTGCTCTTATCAATAGTGCTGCTGCTGCCACTCATGGGCAGGCAGGCCAGCAACTTAGTGACGCCAGTAAATCGAATAAGAAACGGGATGGCAGTACCACAAAGACAAGATGTCAAGTAATGAACGACACGAACACGAGTCGCGCACGGCTCAATCATATTATGTTAACAGATGTAATTTCAAGGACTACTCTGAGAATGCAACGAACCATTCTCAGATTTTCTCTAACAAAATATCAAATTAACTTCTTAGCAAAGTGAATCTGTGTTGCTGAACGGGACTCCAAGTGGTAGGCCATTCAGCTCTTCTCTTTTCGCCGGCAGAAGTGGCCGAGCGGTTCTAGACGCTACAGTCTGGAACCGCGCGACCGCTGCGGTCGCAGGTTCGAATCCTGCTTCAGACATGGATGTGTGTGACGTCCTTAGGTTAGTTAGGTTTAAGTAGTTCTAAGTTCTAAGGGGCTGATGACCTCAGATGAGTCCCATAGTGCTCAGAGCCATTTCACCTCTTTTCATTCATATTTGGTAAGTAATTTGGCTTGGTGGGAGTTGAGTTACACAGGCTCTGCCAATACAAACGTTTAACAAGAATACAGTGATTGTATGCAATGACTTTGTTTCCTCTTCCCCAACGCTCTTCGATTTAACGTGGTGGTGTGATATTCATTGCTTTTCTGGGTGAGCTTTAGGACTGAGGATCACTGCGGGTACAGGACAGGAGCTGCAAGCGACACGTCGTGAGTGGTGACATGTGGGGCGAGGGAACGCTATTTTCGCAGAACCGTGAGGGGCCTGTGAGAGGTATAGCTGCGCTCATGTTTCTTGGAAAAGTCGCCTCGGCTAGCCTCATACTGGAGCCCGGCGTATTGGACAGTGCACTGCACATATTCAATTTGGAAGGCTAAGCTGAAAGCATTCGTCCCAGACGACGGAACTCTGCCGAAAGGACCATGTTGTGGAAAGTGGATTCAGCTGATAAACATCTTCCGGTTTTCAAAAAAAAAAAAAAAAAAGATTACAACACAGCTCTGACATACTGTAGGTTCAGAACACACCACAGAGTTGCCAGCTAGTCTTGATCTCAGTCTTTTACGATAGCTTTTGCTTGAGATGGCACTGACTGGTGTCACAGATCCGACGTCAGGAGAATGTAACACATTTTTAGAAAAGTGGGGAGGAAATCGAGGTTATTGATTTTTAACGTTTCGCTTCTTCTCGGCGGGTTATTTTGTTGGGGAAACACTGACACCATTGGCAGGTCAACGTAACTTTGAAAAGGACTGGTAGCCGAGGGTGGTGGGAATAAGGGCCCAGGGCTAGTTGCTGACCAGGGTTAGTTGCTGACCGATTAAAAAGAAAGCATTTCTGGACTTGGCTCTGAACGTATCAGTACTTCGCGGGGTGCCCTCTCATTGGAGCAGCCGTCTCCATTAGCAGAGTGGGGTCACATGTTGGAGTGCTTGGCAGAGGGATGTAAGCACCGCGCTTGATGGCGGCCAACACCGTCCTGCTAGTATCGCAACGACGATAGCGGAGGACGTAATCAGCAGCTCCGGCACGTTAGGACCATAACGAACTAGACGTTCAGACTCATGATGAGTTACCCCGCCCCAGGTTCGTCAGCGCATCCTCACTTGCGTGGGTTTCTTCGGATTTCTGCACAGACAAACAGACACTGTAATTAATGCGTACAGGCAGATTGACTTGAATTCCACAAAGTTAGATGGATGATAATGTTAACTAATCCTGACCACCACAGAGTAACTTTGTTCATGGGTAGATCAGTTTTGAGGTCCTCATAATACACTACAGGCCATTAAAATTGCTACAACAAGAAGAAATGCAGATGATAAAAGGGTATTCTTTGGACAAATATATTATACTGAAATTGACATGTGATTACATTTTCACGCAATTTGGGTGCATAGATCCCGAGAAATCAGTACCCAGAATAACCACCTCTGGCCGCAATAATGACCTTGATACGCCTGGGCATTGACTCAAACAGAGCTTGGATGGCGTGTAAAGGTACAGCTGCCCATGCAGCTTCAACACGATACCACAGTTCATCAAAAGCAGTGACAGGAGTATGGTGACGAGACAGTTGCTCGGCCACCATTGACCAGACGTTTTCAATTGGTGAGAGGTCTGGAGAATGTGCTGGTCAGGACAGCAGTCCAACATTTTCTGTATCCAGAAAAGCCTGTACAGGACCTGCAACAAGCGGTCGTGCATTATCCTGCTGAAATGCAGGTTTTCGCAGGGATCGAATGAAGGGTAGAGCCACGGGTCGTAACACATCTGAAATGTAACGTCCACTGTTCAAAGTGCCGTCAATGCGAACGCGACCGAGACGTGTAACCAATGGCACCCCATACCACCACGCCGGGTGATACGCCAGTATGGCTATGGCGGATACACGCTTCCAATGTGCGTTCACTGCGATGTCGCCAAATACGGATGCGACCATTATGATGCTGTAAACAGAACCTGGATTCATCCGAAAAAAATGACGTTTTCCCAGTCGTGCACCCAGGATCTGTGATCCAGCGTCAAGGGTAACCGCAGCCATGGTTTCCGAGCTGATCGTCCATGCTGCTGCAAACGTCGTCGAACTGTTCGTGCAGAATGTTGTTGTCTCTAAAACGTCCCCATCTACTGACTCAGGGATCGAGACGTGGCTGCACGATCCATTACAGCCATGCGGATAAGATGCCTGTCATCTCGACTCCTAGTGATATGAGACCGTTGGGATCCAGCACTGCGTTCCGTATTACCCTTCTGAACCCACTGATTCCATATTCTGCTAACAGTCACTGCATCTCGACCAACGCGAGCAGCAATGTCACGATACGATAAACCGCAATCGCGATAGGCTACAATCCGACCTTTATCAAAGACGGAAACGTGATGGTACGCATTTCTCCTCCTTACACAAGGCATCACAACAACGTTTCACCAGGCAACGCCGGTCAACGTCTATTTGTGTATGAGAAACCGGTTGGAAACTTTCCAGATGTCAGCACGTTGTAGGTGTCGCCACCGGCGCCAACATTTTGTGAATGCTCTAAAAAGCTAATCATTTGCATATCACATCATCTTCTTGCTGTTGGTTAAATTTCGCGTCTGTAGCACGTCATCTTCGTGGTGTAGCAATTTTAATGGCCAGTAGTGTACGTATTCTAAGCCTGTAAATATTATGAGGTCGAGATTTATTTAGTTGCTTGTGCAGTTTCAAGCTTCTTGAAATGAACTGAAGTGTACACTCACAACGAGGCAACAGAAGCCATGGAATGCCTCCTAATATCGTGTCGGACTTCCTTTTCCCGGAGTAGGGCAGAAACTCGACTGGGATCGACTCTACAAGTCGTTGGAAGACCCCTGCAGAAATATTGAGCCATGCTGCCTCTATAGCTGTTCGTAATTGTGAAACTGTTGCCGGTGCAGGATTTTGTACTCGCACTGACCACTCGATTATGTCCGATAAATATTTAATGGGATCACACCGGGCGATCTGACTGATCAAATCACTCGTTCAAATTATCCAGAAAGTCCTTCAATTCTGAACAACTGCGGTCCGGTGACACGGCTCACTGTCATCCATAAAAATTCCATCTTCTTTTGGGAACAGGAAGTCCATGAATGGCTGAGAATGGTCTCCAAGTAGCCGAACGTAGCCTTTTCCAGTAAACAATAAGTTCAGTTGAACAACAGGGCGCAGTCAATTCCATGTGAACACAGCCCACACCATTACAAAGCGACCACCAGTCTGCACAGCTTGTTGACAGCTTGGGTCTATGGTTTCGTGGGGTCTATGCTGCAATCGAACTCTATAATCGGCTCTTACAAACTAAATCGGGACTCATCTGACTAGGTTACGGTATTCCAGTGGTCTAGGGTCCAACCTATACAGTCATGAGGCCAGGAGAGGCGCTGCGGTCAGTATCGTGCTGTTAGCAAAGCCACTCGCGTCAGTCGTCTGTGCTATAGCCCATAAACACCAAGCGTCGCTGCACTGTTCTATCGGATACGTTCGTCGTACGTCCCACATTGATTTCTGCGTTTATTTCAAGCAGTGTTGCTTGTCTGTTAGCACCGACAACTCTACGCAACCGGCGCTGCTCTCGGTCGTTAAGTGAAGGCCGCCAGCCACTGCGATGTCCGTGGTGAGAGGTAATGCCCGAAATTTGGTCTTCTGGGCACAACATGACACTGTAGATCTCGGAATATTGAATTTCCTAACGATTTCCGAAATGGAATGTCACATGGTTCTAGCTCCAACTACCATTCCGCGTTAAGAGACTGTTAACTTCCGTCGGAAACCTTTTCCCACCTTTTCCCTTGAATCACCTAAGTACAAATGACAGCTCCGCCGATGAACTGTCCTTTTATACCTTGTGGACGCGACACTACCGCCCCTTGCATTTTTGCATACCGCTATCCTATGACTTTTGTCACCCCAGTGTGAAGCATCTCTTTGATGTTGCCTCTCTTACCAAATTTCACATCTTTCAGTGGTAAAATGCAAATTCCCCACCTGAGGATTCTCTGATAGAGCAACCATCTTTCATAGTGTTAATCAATGCATTGTGCACATTGTAGGTGGCGTAGGTAAATGCATGTGTAAGTGACGTGTACTTAAGTGGTGTTTATGAAATTAGTAGAGCCCTGTGCTATATTCTGATGGCTAAAACTTCCACACGCATATGGAAATGATATCTGACATTAAAATCAAAGTAAAAGATTGGGTCGCCACCATCTCTAGCCACACAACAAACAAGAGGTTGGACTGAGTTGGAAAAATAATTAATTTAGTCATCAGAAAAACTCATAAAAGAATGTCACTCATAAAAAATAGGATGGAATTATTAGTATGATCCAGGGCTTGTTCACATGAATCAAATATTCCAATAAACTAAAGCGTGTGGTAACACTGAGAAGAAGAGCAGCTTGCAGCAACATTCCGCCGGCCGGGGTGGCTGAGCAGTTCTAGGCGCTTCAGTCTGGAACCACGCGACCGCTACGGTCGCAGGTTCGAATCCTGCCTCGGGCATGGATGTGTGTGATGTCCTTAGGTTAGTTAGGTTTAAGTAGTTCTAAGTTTTCGGGGGGACTGATGACCTCAGAAGCTAAGTCCCATAGTCGTCAGAGCTATTTGAACCATTTAGCCAGCAACATTCCTGAAAACAAGACCTACTCTAAAGAATTTGTTTTAAATAAAAAGGGGACATTAATTAATGGACCTGTGCGCATGGAAACGCTAAGGATGGGCTAACAAGGAAACCACAACGTGAATGGTGTAGGTAAAGGAGACGTAACATCGGTACACTGGATAAGGCTTGAAACAAAATTATTTATTTCTTAAGAGATCTATATAACTGCTGTTGCCTGGCAACTACGTACGATTGCTTGTGAAACGCCATACGGTTCACAACAGAATCTCTTAATTTAGAATCGCGGTCGAAATTAGAGGGGGACGGGAAAGGTTTAATACTCGCGTTCAGACCCACATTCACTCAAAGAACACCAAGGACGGTCCCAACACCAACATGCAACGAAGCTAGGAGGTTTGCTCCGCTGTGTTGAGAAATGATCAAATAAAAGACTAAATCTGAAAATCACGGTTGCATTTAAAGTTGAACCTCGGTTTGGAGAAACCGCCTCAACGAGGGCCACTCATACATGCTTACGCGCTTAACGTGAAATCACAAACCACACATACAATTGAATAATCCGGACAGGATATACAGGGCTATTACAAATGATTGAAGCGATTTCATAAATTCACTGTAGCTCCATTCATTGACATATGGTCACGACACACTACAGATACGTAGAAAAACTCATAAAGTTTTGCTTCAGGTTTCTGCCGCCAGAGCGCTCGAGACCGCAGTGAGACAAAATGGCGACAGGAGCCGAGAAAGCGTATGTCGTGCTTGAAATGCACTCACATCAGTCAGTCATAACAGTGCAACGACACTTCAGGACGAAGTTCAACAAAGATCCACCAACTGCTAACTCCATTCGGCGATGGCATGCGCAGTTTAAAGCTTCTGGATGCCTCTGTAAGGGGAAATCAACGGGCCGGCCTGCAGTGAGCGAAGAAACGGTTGAACGCGTACGGGCAAGTTTCACGCGTAGCCTGCGGAAGTCGACGAACAAAGCTAGCAGGGAGCTAAACGTACCACAGCCGACGGTTTGGAAAATCTTACGGAAAAGGCTAAAGCAGAAGCCTTACCGTTTACAATTGCTACAAGCCCTGACACCCGATGGCAAAGTCAAACGCTTTGAATTTTCGGCGCGGTTGCAACAGCTCATGGAAGAGGATGCGTTCAATGCGAAACTTGTGATGAAGCAACATTTTTTCTTAATGGTGAAGTGAACAGACACAACGTGCGAATCTGAGTGGTAGAGAATCCTCACGCATTCGTGCACCAAATTCGCAATTCACCAAAAGTTAACGTGTTTTGTACAATCTCACAGTTTAAAGTTTACGGCCCCTTTTTCTTCTGCGAAAAAAACGTTACAGGACACGTGTATCTGGACATGCTGGAAAATTGGCTCATGCCACAACTGGAGACCGACAGCGCCGACTTCATCTTTCAACAGGATGGTGCTCCACTGCACTTCCATCATGATGTTCGGCATTTCTTAAACAGGAGATTGGAAAACCGATGGATCGGTCGTGGTGGAGATCACGATCAGCAATTCATGTCATGGCCTCCACGCTCTCCCGACTTAAGCCCATGCGATTTCTTTCTGTGGGGTTATGTGAAAGATTCAGTGTTTAAACCTCCTCTACCAAGAAACGTGCCAGAACTGCGAGCTCGCATCAACGATGCTTTCGAACTTATTGATGGGGACATACTGCGCGGAGTGTTGGAGGAACTTGATTATCGGATTGATGTCTACCGAATCACTAAGGGGCACATATCGAACATTTGTGAATGCCTAAAAAAACTTTTTGAGTTTTTGTATGTGAGTGCAAAGCATTGTGAAAATATCTCAAATAATAAAGTTATTGTAGAGCTGTGAAATCACTTCAATCATTTGTAATAACCCTGTGTTTAATACTCCAAAATCAGAGCAATAAGTAAACTCGAGGACCGAGACAGGGAGCTACCGGAAAGTTGGGCTCACAGTTAACTCCTTTGACCACGTGATTCGCGGAGACCCAATTTCTACGTACCGCGGCCAAATTTTAGCATCATTAAACAACGCAGTCGCGAAGAATTAACATTTTACAGAGGACACATTTGAATAGACAAAGGGTAATAGCAGAGGACCAACAAACCCTAATATTAACTCACGTGGATGGTTTCCAACGGACATATAGTAATGAAACAAAGAAAATTCACAAAGAGGCAAAAATTATCAAGATTCGGTAAAGATTAGAATGTATACACACGCAGTCATAGGCACACAAATATTCACACTGAACCGAGGGTGCACTTCCTACGTGAGATCGCTTCAACATTTGGAACACCTTTGTGCTACGTTCTTCTTATGTACCAAAGTCTGCAATAGGAATCAAACTGAAAGTCTGCAAAAGCCTTGCATTCCTTGCTGCGACCTAGCAAAACAATCTTTAAGACAAAACTCGAGGCCAAAAGCTAAAAGCTCCCCTCTCAGTATGAGACAACGCGCCACGCAGTTAAATCAACTCATCCCTTTTCGAAGAGAGCTCGGCTGCAGACCCTCGGACAGCTGGAAGCAGACTGACCATCTCACTGTAAAAACTTCTCCCGCGCGATTCCGTGGCCAGAAAAACCCACAGATGAGGCTTCCGCCACCAGCCTATAACGGTAACTTTCACACAAGGGGAACAAACCTCTTTGCCTACCTGAAAACTACAAGGGTTGGTCATTCTATAAGACTACCGCCGATTCTCTGCGGCAGACTAAACAACCGAACAGCAAAATGAAACACATCCACATTCATTAATTCACGCATGCCAGAGAGATTTGGAATAGGAGAACAAGGGATAAACATTTTGTAGAATCACAGTAGTGAGTTGAATTACATAAAAAAACATGGACGACTTATAATGTCGTTACAGACGCATTTGCAAGTCTGAAAAGAACCAACATGGCTACCACATGATGCTTGCAAATCGTAGAAAGAAATAGGCTACGGCTAGATTGAATCATAGCTCAGTCTTCTCCGGTACGAAATTTAGCAACGAAAACACCCGAATTGTTCTGTAGGATGCAAAGTGCACTGGAAAGCAAATAAAGTGACAATGAAAGGGGACTATAGGACACTTTCAATATTTAATCCAGAAACGGGTGTCAGGGGTGTGGCAGTATCACAGATATGTTTCAGTTAAATTCAATGATACAGACACACACACACACACACAAACCTAGGACTTCTGCCCATCGTGGGCAACAAGCGATCTACCGGATGAGTTGTCGAAGCACGAATCACGACGCGCCCTCATAGCTACACTTCTGCCTCTCTTCTCCCAGACTGCAGACTTAACACAAGTTCTCCTTCATGCTTCACGGTAATGGAACTCCTGGGAGAAAGGGAACTGTGGAGAAATAATGTAGAAATGTTTTGCCATTCTACATCCACACCCACATCCACACTCCGCAAGCCACCCGACGGTGTGTGGCGAAGATCACCCCGAGTACCGCTATCGGTTCTCCCTTCCATTCCAGTCTCGTATTATTCGTGGAAAGAAGGATTGTTGGTATGCTTCCGTGTGGGCTCTAATCTCTCTGATTTTATCCTCATGGTCTCTTCGCGAGTTATACGTAGGAGGGAGCAATATACTGCTTGACTCTTCGGTGAAGGTATCTTCTCGAAACTTTAACAAAAGCCCGTACCGAGCTACTGAGCGTCTCTCCTACAGAGTCTTCCACTGGAGTTTATCTATCATCTTCGTAACGCTTTCGCGATTACTAAGTGATCCTGTAACGAAGCGCGCTGCTCTCCGTTGGATCTTCTCTATCTCTTCTATCGACCCTATCTAGTACGGATCCCACACTGCCGAGCAGTATTCAAGCAGTCAGCGAACAAGCGTACTGTAACCTACTTCCTTTGTTTTCAGATTGCATTTCCTTAGGATTCTTCCAATGAATCTCAGTCTGGCATCTGCTTTACCAACGATCAACTTCATATGATCATTCCATTTTAAAACACTCCTAATGTGTACTCCCAGATAATTTATGGTATTAACTGGTTCCAGTTGCTGACCTGCTATTTTGTAGCTAAGTGATAAGGGATCTATCTTTCTATGTATTCGCGGCACATCACACTTCTCTACATTGACATTCAATTGCCATTCCCTGCACCATGCGTCAATTCGGTGCAGATCCTCCTGCATTTCAGTACAATTTTCCGTTGTTACAACCTCTCGATACACCACAGCATCATCCGCAAAAAGCCTCAGTGAACTTCCGATGTCATCCACAAGGTAATTTATGTATATTGTGAATAGTAACGGTCCTATGGCACTCCCCTGCGGCACACCTGAAATCATTCTTACTTCGGAAGACTTCTCTCCATTGCGAATGACATGCTGCGTTCTGTTATCTAGGAACTCCTCAATCCAATCACACAATTGGTCTGATAGTCCATATGCTCTTACTTTGTTCATGAAACGACTGTGGGGAACTGTATCGAACGCCTTGCGGGAGTCAAGAAACACGGCATCTACCTGTGAATCCGTGTCTATGGCCCTCTGAGTCTCGTGGACGAATAGCGCGAGCTGGGTTTCACATGACCGTCTTTTTCGAAACCCATGCTGATTCCTACGGAGTAGCTTTCTAGTCTCCAGAAAAGTCATTATACTCGAACATAATACGTGTTCCAAAATTCTACAACTGATCGACGTTAGAGATATAGGTTTATAGTTCTGCACATCTGTTCGACGTCCCTTCTTGAAAACGGGGATGACCTGTGCCCTTTTCCAATTCTTTGGAACGCTACGCTCTTCTAGAGACCTACGATACACCGCTGCAAGAAGGGGGGGTAAGTTCCTTCGCGTACTCTGTGTAAAACCGAACTGGTATCCCATCAGGTCCAGCGGCCTTTCCTCTTTTGAGCGATTTTAATTGTTTCTCTATCCCTCTGTCGTCTATTTCGATATCTACCATTTTGTCATCTGTGCGACAATCTAGAGAAGGAACTACAGTGCAGTCTTCCTCTGTGAAACAGCTTTGGAAAAAGACATTTAGTATTTCGGCCTTTGGTCTGTTATCCTCTGTTTCAGTACCATTTTGGTCTCAGAGTGTCTGGACATTTTGTTTTGATCCACCTACCGCTTTGACATAAGACCAAAATTTCTTAGGATTTTCTGCCAAGACCGTACATAGAACTTTACTTTCGAATTTATTGAACGCCTCTCGCATAGCCCTCCTCACACTACATTTCGCTTCGAGGAATTTTTGTTTGTCTGCAAGGCTTTGGCTATGTTTATGTTTGCTGTGAAGTTCCCTTAGCTTCCGCAGCAGTTTTCTAACTCGGTTGTTGTACCACGGTGACGCTTTTCCATCTCTTACGATCTTGCTTGGCACATACTCATCTAACGCATATTGTACGATGGTTTTGAACTTTGTCCACTGATCCTCAACACTATCTGTACTTGAGACAAAACTTTTGTGTTGAGCCGTCAGGTACTCTGTAATCTGCTTTTTGTCACTTTTGCTAAACAGACAAGTCTTCCTACCTTTATTAATATTTCTATTTACGGCTGAAATCATCGATGCAGGAACCGCTTTATGATCGCTGATTCCCTGTTCTGCGTTAACTGTTTCAAATAGTTCGTGGCTGTTTGTCACCAGAGGGTCTAATATGTTATCGCCAAGAGTCGGTTCTCTGTTTAACTGCTCAAGGTAGTTTTCAGATAAAGCACTTAAAAAAATTTCACTGGATTCTTTGTCCCAGCCACCCGTTATGAACGTTTGAGTCTCCCAGTCTATATCCGGCAAATTAAAATCTCCACCCACAACTATAACATGGTGGGGAAATGTACTCGAAGTATTTTCCAAATTATCCTTCAGGCGTTCAGCCACAACAGCTACTGAGCCAGGGGGCCTATAGAGACATCCAATTACCATGTCTGAGACTGCTTTAACAGTGACCTTCACCCAAATTACTTCACATTTCGGATCTCCGTCAATTTTCTTCGATAATATTGCACTTCTTATCGTTATAAACACGCCTCCCGCTTCACTGTGCAGCCTGTCTCTGCGGTATACATTCCAATCTGAGTTTAGGATTTCATTACTGTTTACGTCTGGTTTCAGCCAACTTTCTGTCCCTAGTACTATATGGGCGTTGTGACCGTTTATTAATGAGAGCAGTTCTGGGACATTTATATAGACGCTCCTGCAGTTTACTATTAGCACATTAATATTGTTATTCCCTGTTGCATTTTGCCTACTCCTACCTTGCCGCGTCTCAGGAAGCGTCTTGTCGGGCCTAGGGAGGGAATTCTCTAACCTAAAAAACCCCCATGTGCACTCCACACGTACTCCGCTACCCTTGTAGCCGCTTCCGGCGTGCAGTGCACGCCTGACCTATTCAGGGAGACCCTACATTTCTCCACCCGATAGCGGAGGTCGAGAAATTTGCACCCCAGATCTCCGCAGAATCGTCTGAGCCTCTGGTTTAAGCCTTCCACTCGGCTCCAAACCAGAGGACCGCGATCGGTTCTGGGAACGATACTACAAATAGTTAGCTCTGATTCCACCCCGCGAGCGAGGCTTTCCGCCTTCACCAATTCCGCCAACCGCCTGTACGAACTAAGGATGACCTCTGAACCCAAACGGCAGGAGTCATTGGTGCCGACATGAGCAACAATTTGCAGTCGGGTGCACCCAGTGCTCTCTATCGCCGCCGGCAGGGCCTCCTCCACATCTCGAATGAGACCCCCCGGGCAAGCAGACAGAGTAAACACTGGCCTTCTTCCACGACCTTTCCGCTGTTTCCCTAAGGGGCTCCATCACCCGCCTAACGTTGGAGCTCCCAATAACTAATAAACCCCTCCCCCCGTGTGCCTGCTCGGACCTTGCTGGAAAAGCGGCCACATGTCCACTCACAGGCAGAGCGGGCGATGCCACGCGGCTACAGACTACACGATTGATTCGGGAATGTGTGTGGACATCACTCTTATTTTTCAGTAAATTGATTTTTTACTGTATTAAAGCGTCTCATGAAATTTAGCACACCGCTATGGCAAACTAGTTCGTGTCATATTCCTGTAGAAGAATAGAACTTAAATCTTCAAGAAATTACCGTGACAGACTTAGTGCTGTTGTGGATAAATCAGTTGTACCTCACAGCCGATATGGGTCTAGAATCACTCGAAATTAACTACCGAATACTGGGTAATGAGGTTAAGGCAATGGATTCGTTTCTAGGATGGATGGAGCTGAAATCTGTCTACCTTGGTTTGCTAGATGATTTTGCTAAACCTCTTCACGTCATTTCACAACGCTAAATCGATTTCCCACCACTTTCCCTCCTAACACAGCTTATGCAGCTTCTGCAATAGCATCGGTAATTATGGAACGTCATAGTATAACTTTCTTTCATTTATAGAAGCAATGGTTTCGTACACAACGTAATTTAAACCATTGAGTTGTAATGTCTTGAAACTAATAGGAACTGCCTTTTGTTCAGTTTGTGAAGTCAACCTATGTAGCAACGTGGTGCAACGGTAAGACACTGGCTGCTACTTGGGGCCACTGTGGTACAGATCCCCGTCCGGCCAAACAAATTTAGGTTTTCCAGATTTCACTAGATCGATTATCTCAGTGCCTGAGCATGGTTTCTTTCAAAAGGGGAGGACTGCTTTCCTTCCACATCTTTCGCAGTCGCAGACTGTGCCATGAGCTCGACATTGGTGGGTCGTTAAACCTTTCCTTCATCTTCTGAATTTATCTTGTAAGTTTTTCAGAAATATATGGTGAAATGTAGGACGTCGAATTCGACAATGTAAGTGAAGAAAAGTTTATGTGCAGTGGATCAAGGCAAGGTAACCTATCGATGGCTTTGAAGGTATTGTGCGGGCAAACTAGAAAAATTTCAGGAAACTCAAACAGATGTTCGGTCAGAGTTTAAACGAGGTATCAAGACAACGAAAATGGTTATTGTAGCAACAGCGTAGCGAACAACGAGTCCGAGTGCGATAGCGATACTTTCCAATCACGAGTTGAGGCTTCAGACCGAGGACACTATATGTATGGTGAGACTGCCCGTGTTGGCCTCGCATCAGCTTTTATACCCATTGATGAAGAGGAGACACGGTGTAGCAGTCTGGCTTGCGATCCAATGAGGATAATGATAGTAATGAATCTTAATAGGCGCCTGAAGTTCGAGAGACAACGCAGGTAACAGAAATGAGCTCAACGAACAAAACAGTAGTCAGTCGCTTAAGAGGACACACAGGTCATTCAGGAACGCTGCAGATGGTGTAGAAGTAACAGGAGGTCAGGCGACCTTCGAAGCCTGACCTAAGACATAGCAGTGACAAGGTGTGTATGTGCTCATCTTTTGTGTAGAATCAGCACAGTAAGGTGGTCCTAGGCACCTCTAGGCAGGCAACTGGGATTGGAGGGGTGTGAAGTGGTTGCGTGCCTGCAGGCGCCTAGGACCAATTTGCAGGGTCTCTCTGTAAAGGCATGTTTTTAAAAGTGTCAGTAAATGTGGACGGGTGCCACTGAGGACGTTGCTGATCTGGGAGTACTTAGCCACTGTATTCACACATGTGTCAGTGTCGCACGATTCACACACACAGCCACAAGAGGGCTTGACACAGGAGGCCTGCTAAAGTACAAGCACCCTTTGCTGCTTTGAATCGCATTTCAATTTCATCGAATGATGAAGTTGCAGTCCCCCTGCACTCCAAAGGAGTGCGGTCATGTTCAGTGTGGCTGCTGGCCTATGATGTCCTTAGAGAAGGGCTGAAACGTCTGGGAGGTGTCAGCAGTGTCAAAAAGTCAAGAACTTCCTCCTGTTGCTCCTCACACTGTCAATGGAGAAATGTGTGGGAGTCATTGCCCAAGGGAAGGGGAGTTTCATTGATCGCCATTATGCGATGCCTTGACGTTTTCTTGTATCGCTTCCGAGCGACGGTGTGTCTGAAATGTTTTCATTGGCCATCCATAAGAAAACCAAGTAATTTCAACGCTGCGTGTCGCTGTTCTGACCTCCACCGCAGAGGCATCAAAAGAAGGGGTGAAATTTGGGTACGAGCGCTTGTTACTGAACCTGCCATCGTATGGCATGTTTGTGGTGCAATTGGGCAGAATTGTGGTGAAATTTTGGGCCAATATGACATCGTTAACTGACGTTACTCTTCGCATGAACCGAGCGGGGTGGCACAGTGGTTAGACACTGGACTCGCATTCGGGAGGACGACAGTTCAATCCCGCGTCCGGCCATCCTGATTTAGGTTTTCCGTGATTTCCCTAAATCACTCCAGGAAAATGCCGGGATGGTTCCTCTGAAAGGGCACGGCCGACTTCCTTCCCAATCCTTCCCTAATCCGATGAGACCGATGACCACGCTGTCTGGTCTCCCTCCCCAAAACCAACCAACCAATCTTCGCATGAACGTCTGAGCTGTGGCCTTTTGAAAACCATGTGTCGACTCGTTGCTGTTCGAAGCATCGCCGAGCCTGATGGTAACGTCGCAATTTGTACCATTACAAAAGAAGTGCCTACCTTTCACCCGAATTCTATACTTACGCGTGGCCGTGGGAGGCAATTACAGGGTTACGAAAGTGTGCTCCTTTAATTGAGTTGCGCAGTGTAAAATAAGTCTTCGTTAGTACCATCGTGACGTGATTTTCAGTCTCTACCTTGTAACCAGCCGTTGCCGGCGAATTCCGGCTTACATTTATTTGCTAATTCCCTGCGGACCTCGCCTATATTCCACATTCGCATTCTGTGTATGATAATAGCAGTTTTAACTCTTCCGAAATTCCTTCACCAAAGAAGACGAAGTAAATATTCCAGGATTCGAATCAAGAATAGATGCCAGCATGAGTAACGTAGAAGTAGATATCCTCGGAGTAGTGAAGCAACTTAAATCACTTAACAAAAGCAAGTCTTCTGGTCCAGACTGTACACCAGTTAGGTTCCTTCCAGAGTATGCTGATGCAACAGCTCTGTTCTTAACAATGAAACACAACCGTTCCCTGGACGAACTTAAATTGGAAAGTACATTAGGAGATGTTGTGGGGAAGGCTAACCAAAGACTGCGTTTTATTGGCAGGACACTTACAAAATGTAGCAGATCTGCTGCACTAAGCTTGTCCGATCTTTTAGAATACTACTGCGTGGTATCAGATCTTTACCAGGTAGGATTGACGGAGTACATCGAGAAAGTTCAGAGAATTATCGCGATATAGGGGAGAGAGTTTCACTAAAATTATAGAGGATTTGGGGAGGACATCATTAAAACAAAGGCGTTTTTCGTTGCGACGGGATCTTCTCACGAAATATCAATCACCAATTTTTTCCTCCGAATGCTAAAATATTTTGTTGACGCAGGCCATCATAGGGAGAAACGATCATCATAATAAAATAGGGGAAATCAGAGCTCGCACGGGAAGGTATATGTGTCCGTTTTACCCGCGAGCAGTACGAGATAGGAATAATAGAGAATTATTGTGAACGTGGTTCAACAAACCCTCTGCCAGGCATTTCAATGCGATTTGCAGAGTATCCATGTAGATGTAGAAGTAGATGTGCCCTACTTGCTGTAAAAGTATTATTGGCTGTTGGCTGTAAATATTGTTTTTTAAAATTATTATTTATTCATTTACCAGGAGGCCTTGAACATTTTTCAATTTTTAGGATTCTATGTTTTTTAATATTGCCGTGGGGCATTCAGGTTGTTATTAAGCTTGTATTTGTCTCTGATGGTAAAAGGTAGAAACCGACTGTTTCTCTACATTGCTTTCTTGGTGGAGAATTATTTATTCATTCTGCCTTGCATGGTGTTTTTTTCAGGAACCAGTAAGAGCTTCCACATTAAGAGTTTACTATTTATTTATTTGATGATTCTCATTCTTAATACCGAGTGAGCTGGTGCAGTGGTTAGCAAACTGGACTCGCATTTGGGAGACGAAGGTTGAAACCCGCTTCCGGCCATCCTGATTTAGGTTTTCCGTGATTTCCCTAAATCACTTAAGGCAAATGCCGTGATGGTTTCATCGAAAGGGCGCGGCCTTTTCCTTTCTCAGTGCTTCCCTATTCCGAGCTTGTGCCCCGTCTCTAATGACACCGTTGTCGACGAGACTTTACACAGTTATCTGCTCCTCCTGCTTATTGTTAATAAATTGTTGACAATAATGCTTTTATTAGTCCAGCATATTACCACTCATCCTTCCAACTACCTATCGCTTCATTCTCGGTGTTCAGTTGTTGTCGTAGAACAGCTTCATGATAAGTGTACTACGGGCACAAATCTTCTTTCAAGATAGCAATAGAGACATTTACAAGGGTGCACTAATGCACTGCTGCTTTTACGAACACTACGACACGTTATTGCACTTCGACTGACCCGTTAAATCGTACAGGAAACAGCTTGGACTATTTATAACAGAGACCGTAACGTAGTAGACATCTGCATCGCCTGACAGCTCTCCATGACTGGCTTCTGCGGGATATGGCAGGCAGACGAAACTTAGTCTTTTCCTCTCCGAAATAGGGCCGATGTACTACGGCATTATCGCGACGGGTTGGTTGTGAGGGAGGGGGGGGGAGAAGATTTTTTTTTTTTTTTAATCCAGAGCGCTCGTATTCCTGACGATGGGCATATGGCCGAAACAGCTGCTGCAGAAGCTTCATTAAAATTTTCGTTATTAGATCGCTGGTAACTCGTCACTTTTTGCAGTACGCAATGAATTTAGAGTTTGATTATGAATTTTTTGCAGGACAGCGCCGAAGTCGAAGCAGAAACAACTGCAGCTTTTCCAGTGATTTTCTTGTACCCTGAAATCGCTCACGAGGAATTTCACAGCAGATGCGTGAGCGGGTTTTTTCTTCCATCCTGCCAAATTAAAAATAAGGAGAGATACGTACGTGTTTTTTCTTTTTTTGGCAGAATGTTCCGTGTTTGCACACACGGCAGCTTTGCAGACGACGTACCGGGCGCCGAGGGAGGGGGCAGCGAGCTCCTCGAGAGAGACCACCCGCGGGCCAATTAGCGGAGACAAGAGGCGCGCGCGCCCGTATGAATCACAGCCGGACGGCGCAGCTCCGCTCAGCGTGTTCTCCGAGAACGAAAAATAAATTACGCGGCCGGCCGGGCGACTGCTCGCTGCCTTCTGCAGCGGAGGCGGCGACACGCGGCCTTAAAGAGGAAGAGACACCCGCCGCTCCCCTCCAGCCGCCGACTCACAGCCTTCGGCTGCCGAAACGACAGGTGGGGAGCGTGGCCCTGCGGCGATGTATGCGCTCTCTTACAGGTTGTTTCAAGATCTTAACGAAAAACTTTTAGGAGTGATAGACAGAAGGCTGTTTCTTTTGTTGCGAAACGTATTCTAATCCCTTGTCAGATGAAGGACAGTTCGCTCTGAATATCGCGGAACATTCCAAAATGTATTTCACATGGAGACATTCTCACAATACTAAATTAGAATTGTATTAATAAAAATGTTCAAATGTGTGTGAAATCTTATGGGACTTAACTGCTAAGGTCATCAGTCCCTAAGCTTACACACTACTTAACCTAAATTATCCTAAGGACAAACACACACACACCCATGCCTGAGAGAGGACTCGAACCTTCCCCGGGCCAGCCGCACAGTCCATGACTGCAGCGCCCTAGACCGCTCCGCTATCCCGCGCGGCAGTTGCTAACGGGCGTTGATATATATCAACGGGGGCAGGTGAAAATGTGTTCCCCGACCGGGACTCGAACCCGGGATCCCCCACTTACATGGCAGACGCTCTATCCATCCTTTTTTTTTTTTATCGCATTTTGTTCGCTTTCGTTCGTTGCATCTGCTCGGGGCGGACGTCGTAAGACACCCGTTTCAGTTCGTCGTTGATCGGTTAACTCAGTTTTTTTTTATTACAGAGCGCAGCTAACCCTCTGATCGAACACGCTGAGCTACCGTGCCGGCATCCATCTGAGCCACCGAGGGCACAGAGGATAGCGCGACTTCAGGGACTATCCCGCGCACCCCTCCCGCGAGACCCCCATTCCCACCTTGCATGTCCACACACTACATTCGTAGTGTCCCCCCCAACACACTCATTACTCGTGGAAGACATTCTAACCAAGTCCCGTAAGAGCTCGGGGAACATGTGTGCATCCGCACAGAAGAAGGAGGTCACGGCCGATATTGCCAGAACTACATATTTATATGGATATGGTGTCTGTCCTTTCGGACATGTCCGAAAGAACAGACACCATATCCATATAAGTATATATTCTCACAATACGTCAAAGTAACTGAGCGGAACATCACTGTCAATAAATATTCTTCTTCTCCATTTTCTTCTTCTTTCCATTCCGCCTTTTAATTGGCTATCTTACAGGGGTTGGACAAAAATACGGGAACACCTCTGTTGTGTACGACTTCATACAGAAAGGTAAGGAGAGGTCGGCTACAGAGTGGTCCGGCAACTATCGTGGTAGGAAAACTGGACAGGAGAAGAAATGATTAGCGAACAACTGAACATAGTAAACATAAGATTACCTAAGCTGTATTTCTACAAGCGAACGAAGATTCATTATAAGTAATGCAGTAAGATATGCGATTTCAGTCTTTCTCGGAGTATTCCACTGATGAATTCTTCTCGGCTTATCAGCCGAGTGGTGGCGTCGTCTTGTCGCAACGTTTCAATGAGTTTCGTACCCATCATCTTCTAGCGAAGTGTCGGGCTGACGCTGAAAAGACGAGCCTATCCTTGCCTCGAGGTGGTGCAGTTTAGACAAAATTTGTCATTCCTGCGGTTCCTGTAAAAGTGAGAAAGATATATTACCACTCTTGTTGATTGGTCCTAGCTGGTGTAACCTTAAAAAGAGAAAGACACACTCTGTTGAGGGCATAGTATAACTTAATCCCTCAGCAGGTCAGGCCAACGCGTGGTTGGCCTGTGAAGAGTTTGTTGGCCCAGTCCACGGATGAGCCGGTTGCGGGAGCGTCCCGTCTTCTCGTAGAACTTCCTGGAGATGGCGCGAAACCTGTCTCGGAGAGGCAGGATCCCGGTGTCCTCGTGGAGTTGGCGCGTCGAGAAGCGCCTCGGAAGATACATAGCAGTCTTCAGGGCGCGGTTCTGTATCCGCTGCAGAGTCACAATGTGAGCATCTGCGGCTTTCCCCCAGACCACGGCTGCATACTCTAACAGTGGGCGAACCAATGTTAGGTAAAGCGCGATGCCGTGTTGCGGTGACAATGACGACTGGGGGTTTAGCAGCGGATACAGGGCGCGAAGGCGACCTATTTGCTCTCCATCACGGATCTGATGCTTCCAGGTGTGCCTGCGGGCTAGGGTAACCCCTAGGTATTTCGCCGTCCCACTCCATGGGATAGGTTCTCCCAGGACTTCGACTGGCGTAAGCCCTGGCGGCAGAAGTCTTCGGGTGAAGACGACTGCCTGGCTCTTTGTGGCGTTGAATTTCTGCCGCCACTTTGTTGCCCACGAGCCCAAGGCGTCGCACCCGCGTTGGAGGCGGTTTCTCAGCACTTGGGCGTTCATGCTGCGAGTGAACAGGGCTGTATCATCCCCGTACAGCGCCAGTTCGACTCCTGCCACTTTCGGTGCGTCGGCAGTATACAGGGTGTACAGCGAGGGGCCGAGAATCGACCCCTGCGGCACCCCTGCACGTATCTGGCGGTCTGTGGACGTACCGTCGTCAGCCCTCACGTGGAAGGTTCGTTCAGACAGGTACGACTGCAGCAACGTCACGTGGGACGTCGGTATCCCTTGTTCAAAAAGTTTGAACTCGAAACGTCGTGCCACACCGAGTCAAACGCTCGGGAGACGTCGAGGAACATTGCCCCAAAGTATTCCCTTGTTTCCAGTGCCCTCATCGCCGGTTCTACCTTCCGCAAGAGCTGGTGGGAAGTGGCATGCTCTTCTCGGAACCCGAAGTGCTCGTCCGGGATGATGCCCTCCTGGGTGACGTGTCGCATCAGTCTTCTAGCGTACAGCCTCTCGAAAACTTTCGAGACGGACGGGAGCAGGCTGATGGGTCGGTAGCTCGATGCCTGGCATGGGTCCTTGCCGGATTTCTGAATGGCCACGACCTCCGCGTGTTTCCACGCAGAGGGGTAGACACCTGTTCGGAGAATCTCGTTGAAGACATCGGCAAGTTGCCGGTGTAATCCCGGCGGAAGGTTCTTCAGCAGGAGGTTTGTGATGCCATCGCTGCCTCTAGCCTTCTTGGGGTTCAGCGAGCGAAGCTGCACAGCAACTTCCTCCTCCGTTATCGGCTCGATAACGTTGCCTTCCTCCCTTGCGCGCGGAAGGTTGGTAGTTGCTCGTGGACCCGCCGTATGTGGTCGTCGTCGATGACGTCGGCCACCGATGTGAAGTTCTCTGCAGATGCGTCAGCCAGGATGCTGGCTTTCGCGTCGGGGTCGCTAACGAAGTCGTTCCCGATCTGTAAAGGAGGTATTCGCTGTTGGCGAAGTGTCGGGATGCTCTGCTGCTGCTTACATCTAATACTTTCCCCTCTTTGGGGAAGTGTGAGGGGGAGTTTGTAGCCTTTCGGCTTTTACTCCCCTGTGTACTTGTGTGTGTGATTATTTCTGTACTTTTTTGATGTCTGTGAGATGTGATGTTTGTTCTATGTGAGTCTGGTACTTGCCTGAGGTTTGGCGAGATAGTTGTAGCATTTTGGGTAGGAGTAGGATTTGGGAATGGGTATTGGGATTTTTCTCTTCGACTTAGTCGTCGAAGATCGTCATGGGGTCGGGATGCTCTGTTGTGCATATCTATATAGCTGCTTGGCCGTCGTCCGCTACTGTAGGCCGGCCAATCACGTTCGTCCGGAAGGGGGTACCGCGACGGTGGTGGTGGGATGGGGGGGAGGGGGGCGTGGCGCGAACCGGTGTCGAGACCCGGTGGCTATCCTACACACACGACGACGTATCACCCAGCGCTGTGCTGAATACATCAGGAACGTACGACTAGGACAGACAAACAAGTCCGCTGTGTCAGAACATATCATTATCGAGGAACACACCTTCGAATTCGAACAAACGAAGAAGCTGTGCAGCGCCAACGGTTCCTGGGACTCGATCTTTAAAGAGGCAGTGGAGATACGTTAACAGTAAACAACGATAGCGGTTTTGAAGCTCAGTGCAGCGTAGAATCCCACAACTGACAAAATACGTCAGGAACGCTCCGAGGCCGGCCGGTGTGGCCGAGCGGTTCTAGGCGTTTCAGTCTGGAACGGCGCGACCACTACGGTCGCTGGTTCGAATCCTGCCTCGGGCATGGATGTGCGTGCTGTCCTTAGGTTAGTTAGGTTCAAGTAGTTCTAAGTTCTAGGTGACTGATGACCTCAGATGTTAAGTTCCATAGTGCTCAGAGCCATTTGAACCATTTGAACGCTCCTATCTGAAGGCAGCGGCGTCCGCAGACAGATTGGATAGCCACCAGGTCTCGAAGCCGGGCGCGCTGCCCCCCCCCCCCCCCCCCCCCCCCCCCGCTCCCACCACCACCGACGCGGTACCCCCATCCGGAGGAACTTGATTAGCCGGCCTACAGTAGCGGACAACGGCGAAGCAGCTATATAGATATGCAGAACACAGCATCAAAGTAGAAGCTGCCACCTCCACTAAAAGGCGTATTCGTGCTGGGGTGCCACAGGGATCGGTCCTAGGGCCCGTTTTGTACAGTCTGTACACTGCGGACGCACCAACGGCCCGCCTGGTGCACACTGCACAGTACGCAGACGACACAGCCTTCTGCACGTGAAATGCGAACGACGACCTGGTCATCCGTAGGCTACAAAGGGTTTTAGATGACACAGAAACTTGGGCCCGTCGCTGGCGTATCACCATCTACTCTGAAAAGACACAAGCTATGCTGATTACCCGCAGGTTCGGAAGGCGCGAACCTCCTCAGCGTCCCCCCCCCCCCCTCCATCTTTACGTAAATAGAACCCAACTCCCCTGGCGCAGAACCGCCAAGTACCTTGGCGTAACCTTGGACTCTCGTCTTACGTGAAAACCCCACACAGACGAAGTCCACAGGAAGGTCTGCGCCAGAATGTCCATCCTATACCAAATCCTGAACTCAATCAGGTCCCTTCCCTGCCCAGTAGCAGTAAACGTGTACCAGGCCGTGATCCGAACAGTAATGAATATGCGTGCCCTGACTGGGGATATGCGGCGAAGCAGCACCTGGGCAAACTCCAGAGGCTACAGAACCGCACCCTCAGGAGGGCATTGCATTTACCTCTTGGATTCCCCATTGATGATCTGCACGCCGCAGCTGAAACCCCACTCCTGAGAGAGCATTTCCAAGATCTGTCAATGGCCTTCTATGAAGGTTCTTCCACTTCAGCAATTAAATAAAATAAACCTACAGAAATAATCACACACACACGTACACAGGGGAGTAAATTCCGAAAGGCCACAAACTCCCCCTCACACTTCCCCAAAGAGGGGAAAGTAAAAAGATGAGAGCAGCAGCATCCCGACACTTCGCCAGAAGACGATGGGTACGAAACTCAATGAAACGTTGCGACAGGACGAGCCACCACTCGGCTGATAACCCGAGAAGAATTCATCAATGCAGTAAGAATTAGAGTCCAGCTCATACAATAGCAACCAGGGTGACGCTCGCTGTACTAAACACGAATGACGGTGTCATAGCGATGAGTTTCCAAGTGCGCATGGGGTGAGCGACCGCTGCTGGCCGTCCTCTATTGTGGCGAGAGAGTGCGCTCGTAGTACGGAGCAGCTGGAGGCGTGGCTCAGTGGACCCGCACCATTGGGTTCGCCGGATCCTGTGCGACCACTGTTGACTCTAACGGAAACCTGCAATTCTGTCACCAAAGTCAATGTCCGTGGTGTTTGATACATTATACCACAAACTTAAGAAATGCTTGCTTCAACATAAATGCAGCTGCTAGTGAGGCCTGCACATTGTGCCTCTCGTATTTGACCACGAATGACTCCTGTATAATATCCGCAGTACGTTGCAAGTATCAGTCGTGGTCTCAACAGTATTTTGTGTAGTTGTGAATGCATTATGTCGGAGCTAAGTAAATATGAGCGTGGGCAAATTTTTGGTGCTAGTATTGTAGGCGCTTCCACACCCAAGGAGCTGAAGTGTTTGGTGTTTCAAGAGACACCCTGTAGCATCCACAAAGTGAAAGATGAGTCTTGTGAGAAAACAGTAATGGATAGCCATGAGGACGATAACGACTGGGAGCCAGGTGACAATTCATCGAGCAGTTACGCTTTAAGCTATAAACAGGGTCATTACAGGGTATAGTTAATGATAATAGCTGCAAGTGAACTCGACACCTTGACAAACGGCAAATATATGACTAGACAGAGAGCATGAGGAAAGGGACACAGGGAGAGCATCTTTGGGAGAGACACTTCTACATCATGAGAAGCCTGTGACAGTGTGGGATCATATAAGGATGTCTCTCTCCCTCCACCCAACTTCCAAAGAACATTGTGAAAACATTGCACAAATAGAGCCAATGAAATGCAGCATGTCTCCAGGATTGCGTCAGATCAGTGACAAGCAGGTAAAAAGGGCATATTGTGGATAAACGAAAAGCTATGAACAAAACTCGATGATCAGGACACTCTGATCTGAGTTAATAGAGCAGGACACTCTGACACTCTGAGCAGAGCTAAGGGAGCAGGTCAAACTGAGCAGAGTTAAGTGAGCAGGACACTCTGAGCAGAGTTAAGTGAGCAGCACACTCTGAGCAGAGTTAAGGGAGCAGGATACTCTGACACTCTGAGCAGAGTTAAAGGAGTAAGTCACTCTGAGCAGAGTTAAGGGAGCAGGACACTCTGAGCAGAGTTAAGGGAGCAGGATACTCTGACACACTGAGCAGAGTTAAAGGAGTAGGTCACTCTGAGCAGAGTTAACGGAGCAGGACACTCTGAGCAGAGATAAGAGTGCAGGACACTCTGACCAGAGTTAAGGGAGCAGTACACTCTGAGCAGAGTTAAGGGAGCAGGCCACTCTGACCATAGTTAAGGGAGCAGGACACTCTGAGCAGAGTTATGGGAGCAGGACACTCTGAGCAGAATTAAGGAAGCAGGACACTCTGAGCAGAGTTAAGGGAGCAGGACACTCTGAGCAGAGTTAAGGGAGCAGGACACTCTGAGCAGAGTTAAGGGAGCAGGACACTCTGAGCAGAGTTAAGGGAGCAGGACACTCTGAGCAGAGTTAAGGGAGCAGGACACTCTGACACTTTGAACAGAGTTAAGGGACCAGGACACTTCGAGCAGAGTTATGGGAGCAGGACACTCTGAGCAGAGTTAAGGGAGCAGCACACTTCGAGCAGAGTTAAGGGAGCAGGACACTCTGAGCAGAGTTAAGGGAGCAGGACACTCTGAGCAGAGATAAGAGTGCAGGACACTCTGACCAGAGTTAAGGGAGCAGGACACTCTGAGCAGAATCAAGGGAGCAGGACACTCCGAGCAGAGTTAAGGGAGCAGGACGTTTTGAGTAGAGTTAAGGGATCAGGACACTTCGAGCAGAGTGAAGTTATCAGAACATTTTGATCAGAGTTAAGGGAGGAAGACACTCCAAACAAAGGAAACAGGATGCTCTATGCAATGTTAAGGGATCAGAATGCTCTTAGCAGTATGACTGAGCAGTATGATCTGAATGTATGTGCAGAGATGACAAGGGCGAGGCAGGGTAAAACAGGGGTATATGTAACCATACAGGGCTAGGCAGGAAAGGTACACTAGTATCAGCAGAGATGATTGGATCATAGGTGGGAAGCTGAGGAGCTCTGTCATGCATGCAGGTCACAGTAACAGTGTCATTTCATAGTAGATGGGACAGTGCAAGCCAGGCATCATAACTATTACTCCTTCAATACGAATTCAGCATGAGTTAATATTGTCACTAAATAAAGTTTGAAGTTATACGTCACTTCTGCATGACATTGTATGCAAGTCACCTTCCAGACGTTACCTTTTGTAACAAGGGATTTAACATGGCAGCCAGGTCAACTCCCTCTCACTTAGGCCAACCCGCTAGTACCCTTCTCACGAACATTGTCGTCCAGTTTCAAGCAATACTCACGTTTATAACACGGCGACTTTGCCGAAAATTGATACAGCGTATGAGGAAAGCGAAACAAATAAAACAATTCATCCGCTAAGTGGATGATAGTGTTTGTTGAGTGACCGTGGTAGACGGTCACTGAAGAGGAGTGTGACGAAAAATAAGAGGACATCAGCTGAAAAAGTCACTGCACAACTGAATGTCGCACTCGTGAACCCTATCAGCACCAACAACGCAAAGGGAGCTCAGGAAGCAGAATTCGAGAACAATTAATCGATGTCACAAATGCCCACAGTCGAAAAGCTTGGTGCTGAAGCAACCAAACGTTGATAGTAGAGCAATGGAGGAAAGTCATTTGGTTGGATGAGTCTCGTTACGAACTGTTTCTTACTTATGGCCGAGTCTGCATCCCAAGAATGGAGTATGGTTGGCTGTTATAACTTGGACAGCCATGTCGTTGTATTCCATGGGTCCAATGGGTACTATGTAAGGTCACATTAGTGCCAAGGATTGTGTGACCATTTTAGTTGATCAGGTCCATCCCATGGCAAAATGAGTGTTCCCCAATGGTGAGGCTGCGATCCAAGGCGACCGGGCCCCTTTTCACACACTTCGCGTCCTCCAGGACTAGTTTTGTGAGGACGGGTATGAATTGTCTCATCTTTCCTGGTCACCAGAGCCGCCATATCTCAGTATCTTGATCTTTTGCGGTCTACTTTGAAGAGAAGGCCGCACACTCGCTATCCATCTCCTTCATACACTACTGGCCATTAAAATTGCTACACCACGAAGATGACGTAATACAGACGCGAAATTTAACCGACAGGAAGAATGTGCTGTGATATGCAAATGACTAGCTTTTCAGACCATTCACACAAGGTTGGCGCCGGTGACGACACCTACAACGTGCTAACATGAGGAATTTTTCCAACCGATTTCTCATTCACAAACAGCAGTAGACCGGTGTTTCCTGTTGAATCGTTGTTGTGATAACTCGTGTAAGGAGAAGAAATGCGTACCATCACGTTTCCGACTTTGATAAAGATCGGATTGTAGCCTATCGCGATTGCGGTTTATCGTATCACGACATTGCTGCTCGCGTTGGTCGAAATCCAATGACTGTTAGCAGAATATGGAATCGGTGGGTTCAGGAGGGTAATGCGGAACGCCGTGCTGGATCCCAACGGCCTCGTATCACTAGCAGTCGAGATGACAGGCATCTTATCCGCATGGCTGTAACGGTTCGTGCAGCCACGTCTCGATCCAAGAGTCAACAGATGGGGACGTTTGCAAGATAACAACCATCTGCACGAACAGTTCGACGATGTTTGCAGCAGCATGGACTATCAGCTCGGAGACCACGGCTGCGGTTACCCTTGACGCTGCATCACAGACAGGAGCGCCAGCGATGGTGTACTCAACGACAAACCTGGATGCACAGATGCCAAAGTGTAATTTTTTCGGATGAATCCAGGTTCTGTTTACAGCATCATGATGGTCGCATCCGTGTTTGGCGACATCGCGGTGAAAGCGCTTTGGAAGCGTGTATTCGTCATCGCCATACTGGCGTATCACCCGGCATTATGGTATCTACATCTACATCTACATTGATACTCCGCAAGCCACCCAACGGTGTGTGGCGGAGGGCACTTTACGTGCCACTGTCATTACCTCCCTTTCCTGTTCCAGTCGCGTGCCATTGGTTACACGTCTCGGTCACCTCTTGTTCACACTGACGACACTTTGAACAGTGGACGTTACATTTCAGATATATTACGACCCGTGGCTCTACCCTTCATTCGATCCCTGCGAAACCCTACATTTCAGCAGGATAATGCACGACCGCATGTTGCAGGTCCTGTACGGGCCTTTCTGGATACAGAAAATGTCCGACTGCTGCCCCGGCCAGCACATTCTCCAGATCTCTCACCAATTGAAAACGTGTGGTGGCCGAGCAACTGGCTCGTCACAATACGCCGGTCACTGCTCTTGAAGAGCTGTGGTATCGTGTTGAAGCTGCATGGACAGCTGTACCTGTAGACGCCTAACCAAGCTCTGTTTAGCTCAATGCCCAGGCGTATCAAGGCCGTTATTATGGCGAGAGGTGGTTGTTCTGGGTTCTGAATTTTCAGGATCTATGCACCCAAATTGCGTGAAAATGTAATCACATGTCAGTTCTAGTATAATATATTTGTCCAATGAATACCCGTTTATCATCTGCATTTCTTCTTGGTGTACCAATTTTAATGGCCAGTGGTGTAGTTACCTGAAGTTGCCACTATTTTGCAGAAATAATGGTCTATGATGCATTTGGAAACTATACAGGACTTATGTTTATCCATTCCTGCCGGCCGCTGTGGCCCAAGCGGTTCTAGGCGCTTCAGTCCGGAATCGCGCTGCTGCTAAGGTCGCAGGTTCGAATCCTGCCTCGGGCATGGATGTTCGTGATGTCCTTGGATTAATAAGTTTTAACTAGTTTTAAGTCTTGGGGGCTGATGGCCTCAGATGTTAAATCCCATAGTACTTAGAGCCATTTGAACCATATCCCTTCCGAGACGACTGGAAGTCTTTTTGCATGCCAACTGTTACGTACACCGTATTAGGTATGGTAACGTGTCGTGCATTTCATGTTTCCTTATTTTTGTCCAACGCTTGTACGACCCTCTTTCCTTTATTTTTTTCTTTTTTCTGTGAGGCCATTTTTCGAATCCTTGTTTTTTTTTTCTATTCGTTCCACATGTTTTTTCCAGTTCTGTTCACGTTCATTGAACTGCTCGTAAAAATTTCGTTTGAGTCTTTTGTTTTCATGACCGAGGGTTCACTGCCGTACAGTAGAACACGTACAGCCATTTTGTGTCTCCTCATCCTTATCTTCGTTAAAAGTGCTATAGCTCCCTCTGTGATTAAAGTGCTGAACGTGTTCCAAAACGTAAGCTTCAATTACAATATTGTTTATTAATGGGATTTTCCAATAGAATGCCACTGTCTCAGATTTTTAACTTCTGTCTTATACGTAAAATCTTTTCCAGTAAGATTTAAAAGACGGATTGATTTTTGTAGATCGTCTTCAGAATTTTCCATCAATTCACCAGGTTTATACGGATCCCTAAAAGTTCCAGTATACAGAATCTTGGTGCAGTTCATTAAGTGATTTGGGTATTCACGTTCTTCCATGATTTCTCACAGTTTCTCTCTACCCATTCTGTCCAACGCTTTTTTCAAAATCTGTGAAACCCAGGTAGGATGGTAGGTTAAAATCTGTTCTTTTCTTTATTATTTGTAACACAGTAAGTATATTATCGATACATGACTTGCCTATTATGAAGCCGCTTTTCTTGTATAAAATTAACAGTTCTCTAATATTTTGAACATGACTTCTCTAATAGGTTTAATCTGTTATTTAATACACTTGGGTACGTTGATTCTATCAAAGAAAAAGACAGCATTCAGCCACTGTTAATAACGGTGTTTATTTAAGTGAACAGGGCCGTAACGGGTTTCAAATCGGAAGGTTCATATTCAGATGGCTGTTTACAAGATGCACATTCACTTAAATAAACAACATTGTGAATAGTGACTGAATGCCATCTTTTTCTTTGTAAGAATCGACCTACATTTTGTATACAGCCACGGTCTCAAAATCTCAGTTTTCGACAAAATAACACCTGAATACATGTTCTTAGATAGCGTTTGACATACTGACGCGTCTATTATTTGAAGTTTTACTGCGACCCCATTTTTAATGCGTTTGAGCATTTCTGCAGTAGGCCAGTCTTCTGGGAATTGAGCTTTTAGCAATTAGGTATTGATCAGATGTAAAATTGTGAACTTAAGCAGTAGTACACCATGTTTAATCAGCTCTATATTAATCCTATCAGGTCCTGTCCATTTATTGCAGTTCGATTTTTTAATTACATCTTCAATTCTAATAAGGTAATAAATTCTTCTGTGGTCTGAAATCCTGTAAAGGGTCCACATTGCGCGAATGCATGAACAGCAGTGATGCATTTTCATACATATTGTAACGTTCAGCTACATGTGTTTTTTACTCCCCATCTAAATATTAACTGCAAATACAAGGCTAGGAAAATGAATTATCAGATTTTTGTTTTGCTGAGTGACGGGGGAAGGGTGACAGGAGGCGAAAAATCCTTTTATTAATAATTCTGGTACAAAAAATTGTTTCATATAATCTGCAGAAAACGTGTGGGTCACCATTCAGGTTCCTGTTCCGAGGAATGCAATACACTGAAAACTGATGTGAATGTTGTGAAGATTGAAGACCTAAAACTTACAGTGTCCACAACCTGCCCTTAACACGAAAAAAAGGAAGAAAATTTAGACCTTTACTTAGGCAGTAATTACGTTCTATTCGTTGGGGACTGCTCCAAACAGCTAAGGATGTCTGCAATATCATTAACACTTATAAAGGCTGGCAGGAAGTTTAATACTGCGAGGCGCAATGTCTATGATATTATTAGGAATATATGATTATTCTCTTTTGTTCTCAGCAGTCCGTTGTGTCCTTTACAAAATGAACTGACGTCGAAGTGAAATTATTTATGAACTTTGTGGAATACAGTGTTAATTTCGCTACGCTGATCACCAGACAGACATGTACGCTCTATTTTATTATTTGCTATTCTTTTGTTTTAATAGTGACGGAAGATTATTAAAAGCAGTCAGATGAGAAATTTGCAGGTCAAGTTACGATTTTTATCCTGTGAATTGGTTTTCTCAGCGGACTTTTTTATTTAGGCCCCTTATTGCGGTTATTCACCCGATTCAAATGATATGAACATTAGATATCAGGGTTGGAAGCAACTTAAATATTCTCAAATAAATTCAAGCCTCATCTTTAATAAACGGAGCCTCCACTACATACTGAATGATCACAGAGTCGCATAACGCCCACCGCATTACACAGATGTTAACGAGTATTTGTTTCTTATTGTTGCAGGTGCTGATATATATTTAAATCATAGCTGAAGAGACCACTTACGCACCATGGAGAAACGGAGAGCAATGTGCGCGTGGACTCACGATCGGTCCTATACAGGAAAATCAATGAGAGATATTTGGCATGATTTCACTATAGGCTTTCAAATGGTTCAAATGGCTCTGAGCACTTTGGAACTTAACATCTGAGGCCATCAGTCCCCTAGAATTTAGAACTACTTAAACCTAACTAACCTAAGGACATCACACACATCCATACCCGAGGCAGGATTCGAGCCTGCGACCGTAGCGGTCGCGCGGTTCCAGATTGAAGCGCCTAGAACCGCTCGGCCACAACGACCGGCCCTATAGGCTTTCAGAAACCTTACCCACAAAAACCAACAGTTTTACGGTGAGAGAAAGGTTCTTTGTAACTGGCTACATAAAACATTATCCCCACTCAGGACGAGCACCAACACGACTGGAAAAGTGTGTGGAGCCTGCAGCGTCTGTCGAACGTTCGCCGAAAAGTTCCATTTGTAAGCGGTTACAGGAACTGGGTGTCCCATATTCTACATTCCAAAAAGGCACTTAAACCTTCGTTTATAAACGAATTGGGTGATAACGACATGCAAGAACGTTATCAGGCCTGTGGGCGAATGCTCGATGTCAACTCTTGAAGGAGGAAAGTGGCGTTTCGGCATCTCCCCAGGATTTTTTTTTAATTCGCTGGAAGTCGGCACCGGAGATTTAAACTAGTGTATATATATATATATATATATATATATATATATATATATATATATATTAAATAGTAATTCAACCATAACTGATAATAATCAGTGAGCGTGACAATATGTGACGAACGTCATGCGATTGTTAGGGGCGAGGAGTGAGTTACTGTGTGTGTGTGTGTGTGTGTGTATGTGTGTGTGTGTATGTGTGTATACATATATACCAAGGCTTTTATGGCTGCGGAGGGGGCAGATGTGTTGTATGGTTGAAGAGGTACGTTGTGGCACGTGAAATATTAGAAACTAGGCACTGATGTCAATACATTGCAGTTCAAATGCGAAAATCATTTATTTATTCAATAGAGAAAACCCACTTTTTTATGAAGAACTTGTACACGACCTACCACATATCAAGATCTGGGCTGTGATGTCTGAAACCCAGCTGGTAAGCCCACATTTCTTTGATGATGCTGTGAACCACATCGCGTATCTCACCTTGCTCCGTGACTGGTTCATCGCATCTGCTAGATCGGGAACTGCTCGACCTTGTACGGTTCCAGCTGGATGGAGCAGCAGCCCATCATGCTATCGCCGTTAGAGATTGTCTCCCTGAGATATTTCCTGATAAACGGATTGGACGTGGCTCTGTCCATTTCCCTGAATCTTTGGAGTGGCCACACGTAAGTCTTGATCTATCAATTTGCGGCAAGGCACTATGGGGGATTCATTAAACAGAAGGTCGCTGCCACACGTCAAGAGACAGTTAATGAACTTAAGGATGCTGTTATACGAACGTTTTTACTGCCAACACGCCAGCAGTGTTGAGGACAATTTCACATCGTACGTGGAGGAGAATCATACTCTGCCCTGAAAACGATGTTGTACACACAGACACTGTGGAATAAATATTAAATAACAGTCACAGTACCTCAAAGTTGTCCTCTGCCACGATAACACGTCAGTGCACTGCGACCATATATGAATAAGTGGACTACGATAAGGGGTAGTGGGACTTCGTGATCACTCTGTACATAAATAATTCATTGTAGAGTAACTTTCTGTCATCATAATATCTGTGTCCATCCTCAGACTCCACGTAGGTAGACGTTTAAGAAATTAGGTATAATAATAAAATTGTCACAATGAAATTATTCCCTTAGCAAGTTTCTTGTAAAAAATTAGGTACAACTTCAAAACTGCATTCACAAATGTAACACTAGAAACAAAAAGGGCACCTGCTGTCCAAAAGATACCCTTACTCTTTCACATAATGGATTAAATTATGCAGCCATACAAATATGCGAGATCTCCCTTACGAATAAAAGGTTCTCGCAGATAATGAAACATTTATTTTTTATTTAAAAAAAAGAAAATAATTGAAATTATTTCTGGATGACAAATCCTTCTACTCTATAGATGAATTTCTGAATATATTATGTACGTGTGCGGTTGAGTATATTGTTATAGGTTAATGTCTGAAAAAAAAGTTCCAGCTGTGTAAACGGCGTGCGTGTAGTCATGTTTTCAGAGAGGAAGTGTATCGTTTTTGTAATCTGCTAACGAGTTGTTCCGAGTACGACTCATGAAACAAGAAAAAAAACTAAGTTGACAACTAAATTAATAAGATCAGCGGAAAGAAAATGACACACAAACCGCCGAAGCGCTATCAGACTGAATAGTTAGGTTCGTGTTTGCTATACAAAAGAGCGAGCTTTTTGTTTGGTTCTAGTACAGATAAAATATTTACTCGCCGAACAAATAACGACTTTCAGACTGGACCCTTCGACATGCGTTAAATCGTTGTTTGACGACTACATATTTTGTAGACGTAGAACTTTTTCCAACAAGTGTCTAAAATTACGGGAAATCGTACAGGGAGATTACGCTTGTTAATGTTTACAGACAAACTTTTTGCAAAAAAGGCTCTGTAACAAATATGGGTGTCAATCATCTGATGTCTGTCTAATTATGTGACACTGTATCAAGTCAAGAATCCTGAGTCTCATGTTGAGCGTATCAACCTTGTTTGTCTGTAAAGTATTCTTCTGAAAATCGTAAAACAAGTTGCAAGGTGCCGGGGCTATCAGTGTATTTAACGCTAAATTCTTCTGGAATCTTCATATTGAAATGATAATCTAAGCCCTCCCTTTTCTAACTCCGACTTTTGCTGTTGCACATGGATTAAGAAGAAACGCGAACTGATTGTAATCGACCCTGCAAGTGGAGTAGAAAAGAGTTTGGCACCTGCAAAAATTTAATTTGATAGAAATTAATTTGATAAAGGAAAGTTCCATCGACGTAGTCAGAAATGAAAGGGTTGCTTTACTGATCCACAGAATGAAAGTTCTGTCCAAAACAACAATTTGATTTATTATGACTAAACTCAAAATAATAAACAAAACACATGAAACATTTACAATACGTCAGATTGGATACTCAAATAAATGCTGTGAAGGTGAAGTTGTCCATAAACTAGATTGTGACATTTATGACCAAGTGGTATGTGGAGCCAATTCCTTGCAACTCAAATCTTAAGAGAAACACCCAGCCAGCCCAACATTAATTGCTGCTACAGTAGTGAGAACTCAGACAATGAACACCCAAGACAGAACCACGTTAGAAAAGACGGGAACAGGCGCGCTCTGCTGAGCTCCGATTGTCACATACCAAATTCCCTGATTTGCCGGTGCTGCGGACATACATTACCAAGCTGTCTTCTTAACTGCAAGGACACGATTGGGCATACCGGAGGCGATGGCTGGTTGCTTCGACGTCCCGTCATGGTGATGATAATGTCGCGAGTATAGCCCGAAACAAATTCTCCTGGTCTGGTTGTTCCAGACTAAAGACTTCCTAGCAACACAAATACGCCTCTGAGGGAGACGAAGAAGGCTCGCTACACAATCACTGACGGTACAGTGAGTGATTTTAAAAAGCGAAGTCACACAGTAACTCCGATACAGTCAACTTTAGCCAAAACTGCTCAAGATGGACAACATAGACCGCTTGTACGCAGAACGCTCAATTTCCAACTGTACTCGGAGAGTTACGTTGAATTCGAAACTTCAGCAACTTCGTCAGTTACAATTAAATGAAAGTATGTTAGACAGCCAGCGGAAGGCAGGTTGTCCAGAGCAGCGAGAGCTCATTGTTGTAACCTACTCCGACCGGAAGGCGAGATCTGACTCTCTCAAGAGCACCCGTACAAGCCGAACACAGAACATTCCCGCCCCCACGACAGTGGCCGTGGTAAAACGTTCCAATCAGTAACTCGAAAACGGGTGGAAAATTCCACTCTATTGCCGACGCACTACTATTCCACCAATGGAGATACTTGGCGCCAATTTCTACGCCGATTTTGCTACGTCACGGAGTTATCCCCTGAGCAAGCCAATCACAGTTATGATTTTGCAGAAAACGCGGGAATTTGCCCGCCAAGGCTGCCTGGGAACACAATTCATTCCCACCACTCGCTGGTAGCCCGCCAGAAAGTGTTTTCGCTAAGTTTCTGCGAAGTAACGGAATCTCTAGCCCAGCCGATCCGTCAGGTCCCTGTGGGCGTGTCGCCGTCGCTCTTATGACAATGTCGGCGTCTACATAGCATCTTATCGACTCTCTCACACCCATCGGCTTAACCCTTTCAGGATCAGCAGAACCCGCCTGTCACCGGACCACCCGGGTGACGAGAGACGCTGCGTGGGAAGTCCGCGTGTGAAGGAATAGCAACTTTTCACCGCATGCAATTAGAGAGGAAAATCGAATTACTCAGAGTAAGATAGAAATATGAGAGGGGGCTCATGCCACCTCTCAACGTTATTTCACAAAACTCATACTTTAAGACTTCTACATGCCGTTAACATTTACATTTTCAGAAGAAATGAGTTCTGTCACCATTTCGATAGACGGAAGGTTACAATTAATTACGCTCGAGAAAAAAGTTTTATTCAGTGCTAGTGTCGGAAGTTAGCCTGTATGGGCCGTGCTCACTCATCTCAGAGTAGTGGATTTTATGATTTGTGTCTTCTTCACCCTCATTTTATTCCATGCTTATTTTCGGGTCGCACTGTGGAAGCTGCAGGCAGACTTGATGTTATTCCTACAAGTGTTCTCTTACAAAGAGTAAAAGAAAAAATATTTCCGCTTAAAATGTATGAGCAAATAATAAGTTTGCATTGTATTCCAGAACGTAAATAAATAAATATCTTTTAATGAAAACTGATTAAATTGTAGGACAGCTCTGCAGAGGGCGAAACAAACAATTTCTGTCATTATTGTAGAATTAGAGACAAACCAACACCCAAATTACGAAGTAATACGGCGATATGTTCTGCTTTCTACACACTGTCTGTTGTCGTTGCATGTCTGTATTTTCTCAGATACATCACTGTTGCTGATTTGCAGTGTTTGCACGATACTTCTTTTATTCTTTTACTTCACAGCACTGTGCCAAATGCACCATATGATCTTTGCCTAGAAAATCCGTTCTGATTTTTGTTTGGCCCTCAGTAAACTCTTCCCACCATTTTTAGGTCCTTAATACCATATGTCATTCTGGTTTTCGTGATGTAACGGAAACACTTCACCGTCTTACAGTATATGACGTAATTTACCTTTGACGTTCAGTGAGAACCGGCATTAGTGCATATAACAGGCACTTTTGGTTCCAACCGAACGAGATGAAGCGTGATGAGACACTGGAATCACGTTCAGGCGGATTGTGGTTAGATCCAGATCCAGCTATCCGGATTTAGATTCTTCATACTCTGCATAAATCGCTAAGTCAAATGTCGGTGTGGTTTCTTTGAATGGTACACGGCCAGCATTCTTCCCCAACCCGAGCTTGTGTTCTGTTGTAACCTTCCAGTATGAAAATAATAACGATAATTTTTTTGTTAATATATTAACTCATGAAAACTGATAAATTTTGAAGTAAGCAGCGCTGCGCCATGGTCCTGTGAAATCAGTCTGAATAAACTGAAAAATTCTTACCTCATGATGATGTCGCCGGATAACGCGATCTATATATCTACTCGTAAATGGTACAGCTTAGAGCAATGCTGGCCTATCTACTAATACTGGACAACATTTGTCTGAGACCTGTATTATTAGAAAAACTGACTCTGCTTGTTGACACAGCTGCACAGCTGGTCGTCTGATTACTAAAGAACACATGACTATGAACTGCGAAGATTTCTGAAATATTTAAATTTAAGTAAATGACTGGGCCGGGACTGGTAATGACTTAAGGCAATATTATTCGTTCCTTTTTTGGGACTGGTAAAATTTATATTCAGAAAATCCTTTACATTATTGATAAAGATCTGCAATCCATTATATGAAAAATTGAATATTACAAATACGGGTCAACTGGTGCTGACGAATCACAAGAAGTTTGCAACAGATTCATATTAACATCTCAGACAAGTGACTTAACTACGCGCATGCCAATAAAATTAATAAAATTTACCTTACAATACATGGCTACGAACTGTGCTGTACCGGCGACAGACTACAACTGCACTGTAGCAGCGAGCGACTGCAACTACTGCCGAGACTGCTCTGACCTGCGACTCTATTGCAGCAAAGTTATTTTCTGTCGCAGGCAGTGCGCGAGCAATACATCGCAATTACATTTGCTCCAGCGGGGTGGTGAACTCCTTACACTGTCTGTAATGACCTCGTCATAGGTGGTACATTAAACAAAATCTTCATCGCCTGCGGTCCTAATAGTGGATAACAATTCTACTTAAATTGCATGTTATTAAAGTTAGATTAGAATCAGTTTACTCCGACTTCTTTTTAGAAGCTTCCATTTCACTCTAGATTTATTGTTGCAACTACCCATATGGAGTAGAAGAAATGATTTCATTTACAGACAGCACAAACAATTTTGAGGCACCAGATATAGACCGATGCTGAAACACCCATATTGGTACATGGCGTAGCCTCCATGGGCGGCAATGCAGGCGCTGACTCCAGCGACTGGCCAATCGTACAGATGGCGAATACTGTCCTGGGAGACGTTATGCCACGCCTGCTCGACCTGGTCACCTGGTTCTGTAAGCGCTGTTGGTTGACGAGTCCGTGGCGCGCTGCGCGTTTCAAGCCAGCATTCACCTCGATGACGAGGTGTCTGGAGGACTATGCGAGAAGCGTTCAACGAATTCGAAAGTAAAGATCTATGTACTGACTTGGCAGAAAACCATAAGAAATTTTGGTCTTATGTCAAAGTGTAGGTGAATCAAAACAAAATGTCCAGACACTCTGTGACCAAAATGGTACTGATATAGAGGATGACAGACTAAAGCCGAAATTATAAATGTCTTTTTCCAACGCTGTTTCACAGAGGAAGACTGCACTGTAGTTCCTTCTCTAAATTGTCGCACAGATGACAAAATGATAGATGTCGAAATAGATGACAGAGGAATAGAAAAACAATTAAAATCGCTCAAAAGAAGAAAATCCGCTGGACCTGATGGGATACCAGTTCTATTTTACACAGAGTACCCGAAGGAACTTGCCCCCCTTCTTGCAGCGGTGTACCGTAGATCTCTAGAAGAGCGCAGCGTTCTAAAAGATTGGAAAAGGGCACAGGTCATCCCCGTTTTCAAGAAGGGACGTCGAACAGATGTGCAGAACTATAGACCTATATCTCTAACGTCGATCAGTTGTAGAATTTTGGAACACGTATTATATTCGAGTATAATGACTTTTCTTGAGACTAGAAATCTACTATGTAGGAATCAGCATGGGTTTCGAAAAAGACGATCGTGTGAAACCCAGCTCGCGCTATTCGTCCTCGAGACTCAAAGGGCCATAGACAGATGCTCCCAGGTAGATGTGTTTCTTGACTTCCGCAAGGCCTTTAATACAGTTCCCCACAGTCGTTTAATGAACAAAGTAAGAGCATATGGACTACCAGACCAACTGTGTGACTGGATTGAAGAGTTCCTAGATAACAGAACGCAACATGTCATCCTCAATGGAGAGAAGTCTTCCGAAGTAAGAGTGATTTCAGGTGTGTCGCAGGGGAGTGTCATAGGAACGTTGCTATTCACAATATATATAAATGACCTTGTGGATAACATCGCAAGTTCACTGAGGCTTTTTGCGGACGATGCAGTAGTATATCGAGAGGTTGTAACAATGGAAAATTGTACCGAAATGCAGGAGGATATGCAACGAATTGACGCATGGTGCAGGGAATAGCAATTGAACCTCAGTGTAGACAAGTGTAATGTGCTGCGAATACATAGAAAGAAAGATCCTTTATAATTTAGCTACAATATAGCAGCTCAGCAACTGGAAGCAGTTAATTCCATAAATTATCTGGGAGTAGGCAATAGGAGTGATTTAAAATGGAATCACCATATAAAATTAATCGTCGGTAAAGCAGATGCCAGACTGAGATTCATCGGAAGAATCCTAAGGAAATGCAGTCCCAAATCAAAGGAAGTAGGTTACAGTACGCTTGTTCGCCCACTGCTTGAATACTGCTCGGCAGTGTGGGATCCGTACTAGATAGGGTTGATAGAAGAGATAGAGAAGATCCAACGGAGAGCAGCGCGCTTCGTTACAGGATCATTTAGTAATCGCAAAAGCGTTACGGAGATGATAGATAAACTCCAGTGGAAGACTCTGCAAGAGAGACGCTCAGTAGCTCGGTACGGCCTTTGTTGAAGTTTCGAGAACATACATTCTGCGAGGGTAAAGCAGTATATTGCTCCGTCCTACGTATACCTCGCGAAGAGACCATGAGGATAAAATCAGAGAGATTAGAGCCCACACAGGGGCATACCGACAATCTTTCTTTCCACGAACAATACGAGACTGGAATAGAAGGGAGAACCGATAGAGGTACTCAAGGTACCTTCCGTCAGGTGGCTTCCGGAGTACGGATGTAGATGTAGATGTAGATTGCGTTTGCGGAGACTACCATGGACCTAGTATAGCAAAAATGTCATTCACCCGAAGAGCCGACACGTTTCTATTGATCGACGGTCGAATCCCCATGGTTCCATGCCCATCGCAGTCGTAGTTGACGATGTTGTAGGGTGAACATGTGCACACGTAGGAGTGGTCGGCTGCGGAGCTCCATGCTCAACACTGTGCGATGAACGGTGTGCTCCGAAACACTTGCGCGTGCCCCAGCATTGTGCTGTTACGGCAGTGATGCCACCAATCAGTATCTGTCCTACATTACAAAGCAGACAAGCCTCAGTACCCCAGATTCTGTGAAGAGTCGTGGGCGTCCAATCGCCTAGCGCCTAGTGGTAGTTTCACTGTCCTACCTCTTTCCGTAGATGCTCACAACGGGCAGCCCGTGAACACTCGACCAGCTTAGCCGTTTTCGAGATACTCGTTCACAGGATCTGCGTAATAATAATCTGCCCTTTGTGAAAGTCGCTTATCTCAGTGGATTTCCTCATTTGTAGCCCATATCTTCGCTAGGGTGATGCTCTGTCCGTGTCTGTTCCGGTTACGTACACTACTGGCCATTAAAATTGCTACACCACGAAGATGACGTGCTACAGAGGCGAAATTTCACCGACGGGAAGAAGATGCTGTGATATGCAAATGATTAGCTTTTCACAGCATTCGCACAAGGTTGGCTCCGGTGGTGACATCTACAACGTGCTGACTTGAGGAAAGGTTCCAGCCGATTTCTCATACACAAACAGCAGTTGACCGGCGTTACCTGGTGAAACGTTGTTGTGATGCCTCGTGTAAGGAGGAGAAATGGGTACCATCACGCGTCCGACTGTGATAAAGGTCGGATTGTAGCCTATCGCGATTGCGGTTTATCGTATCGCGGCACTGCTGCTCGCGTTGGTCAAGATCCAATGACTGTTAGCAGAATATGGAATCGGTGGGTTCAGGAGGGTAATACGGAACGCCGTGCTGGATACCAACGGCCTCGTATCACTAGCAGTCGAGATGACAGGCATCTTATCCGCATGGCTGCAACAGATCGTGCAGCCACGTCTCGATCCCTGAGTCAACAGATAGGGACTTTTGCAAGACAACAGCCATCTGCACGAACAGTTCGATGACGTTTGCAGCAGCATGGACTATCAGCTCGGAGACAATGGCTGCGGTTACCCTTGACGCTGCATCACACGACAGGAGCGCCTGCGATGGTGTACTCAACGACAAACCTTGGTGCACGAATGTCGAAACGTCATTTTTTCGGATGAATCCAGGTTCTGTTTACAGCATTATGATGGTCGCATCCGTGTTTCGCGACATCGCGGTGAATGCATATTGAAAGCGTGTTTTCGTCATCACCCGGCTTGATGGTATGGGGTGCCATTGGTTACATGTCTCGGTCACCTCTTGTTCGCATTGACGGCACTTTAAATAGAGGACTTTACTTTTCAGATGTGTTAGGGCCCGTGGCTCTACCCTTCATTCGATCCCTGCGAAACCCTACATTTTAGCAGGATAATGCACGACAGCATGTTGCAGGTCCTGTATGGGTCTTTCTGGATACAGAAAATGTTCGACTGCTGCCCTGGAAAGCACATTCTTCAGATCTCTCGCCAACTGAAAACGTTTGGTCAATGGTAGCCGAGCAATTGCCTCGTCACAATACGCCAGTCACTACTCTTGATGAACTGTGGTATCGTGTTGAAGCTGCATGGGCAGCTGTACCTGTACACGCCATCCAAGCTCTGTTTGACTCAATGCCCAGGCGCATCAAGACCGTTATTACGCCCAGAGGTGGTTGTTCTGGGTACCGATATCTCAGGATCTATGCACGCAATTTGCGTGAAAATGTAATCTCACGTTAGCTCTAGTATAATATATTTGTCCAATGAATACCCGTTTATCATCTGCATTTCTTCTTGGTGTAGCAATTTTAATGGCCAGTTGTGTACTTACCATCGGAAAAGAAATACAGGCTGTATCAAAAAGAACCATCCGATTTGGCACGTCTACATTTCTGAAAGTAATAAACATATACAATGTATTTCGTTTTTTGATAAACGGAAAACTCAAGAAGTTTGTTTTCATACCTTTTCCCAGGTGTTCAGTATGCCACCCTTGAGATACACGGCATATGTCAATGCGGTATTCAAATTGTTCCCACACTGCAGCGATGATGTTTTGAGTTACCTCTTGCAGGGCTGCTGTTACGCGATGTTTCAGTTCATTCATTGTTGTTGGTAACGGAGGCACATAGACAGAGTTTTTTATAAACCACCACAAGAAATAATAACATACAGTCAGGTCCGGTGACCTTGGAGGCCAGTAATGTAAGGCTGAATCATTTGGTCCAGTACGACCGATCCATCGTTCAGTAATCCATTGCTTTCAAAATTCTCGCACTTCCAGATGCCAGTGTGGCGGTGCCCCATGTAGTCGCTCCATTCGAATAAGTATCCAACTGTGGGAAAGGAAAGTTCTCAAGCATATCGAGATACGTGCATCCTGTAACAGTGTTCTCGCCAAGGAAAAATAGACCATACACCTTTTCCCGTGAAATTGCACAAAACACATTAAATTTTGGAGAGTTCCTCTCATGTTGTACAGCTTCATGTGGTTGGTCCATACCGCATATTCTCATATTACGACCGTTCAAATGTTCAAATGTGTGTGAATTCCTAAGGGACCAAACTGCTGAGGCCATCGGTCCCTAGACTTACACACTACTTAAAGTAACTCATGCTAAGAACAACACGCACACCCATGCCCGAGGGAGGACTCGAACCTCCGACGGAAGAGGCCGCGCAATCCGTGACATGGCGCCTCTAACCGCGCGGCATGACAGTTCAAATGCTTCGAATGGCTCTGAGAACTATGGGACTTAACATCGGAGGTCATCAGTCCCCTAGAACTTAGAACTAATTAAACCTAACTAAGCTAAGGACATCACACACATCCATGCCCGAGGCAGGCTTCGAACCTGCGACCGTAGCAGTCGCGCGATTCTGGACTGAAGCGCCCAGAACCGCTTAGCGGCCGGCCATGACAGTTCACCTTGCCATTTAAAAAGGAAGGTTGCCTCATTACTAATCACTAAGCGTGGAAAAAACTGTCATCCTCCATCGTGCCGAGAACGAAATTACAGAACTCCACACAGTGTTGTTTGTCACCATCACGGAGAGTGGCTGCAGTAGCTGAACTTTGTATGGTTTCATGTGTAAATGTCGACGCAACACACGCCAGATGGACATCGGGGGCATGTTGAGCTGTCGAGCTGTACGGCGAACGGATATCTGCGGACTCCTTGCGAAACTGCGTCCGACGTCTGTGTCAGACACTCGGGGACGGCCCGGCGATTTGTCTTTATACATAAAACTTGTTTCTCGGAATTGTTCATGCCATCGTCTGTCTAATGCTCCGTGCTGTAGGAGGATCCACACCATACCTAGTACGAAAGTCACGCTGAACTGTTATTACTGACCCGCACTGCGCAAAACGTAAAACACAAGACGCTTTCTGTTGTCCTGACACCATTTTTACTAGAACTGAAGTGTGCGCACACTGCTACTACCTAGCAGGAACCAGGTAAAACTCTAAGAGTTTGCCCTTTCCAACAGTACGTTGTTCACGCACATGTCTCAAATAACATGATACTTATGATATTTAGAATCGGATGTTTCTTGTTGATACACCTTGTATTGTGTTTGTTTGGGAGGGGGGATGGAGGGAGGGGGCGTAAGAACTAGCAACCACCTATTGGGGTGGGGATGATAACGTGGGGAGAGAAGGTTGGAGAAGGAGATGAACAGAAAGAGGGGGGGCGGGGGGGGGGGGGGGAGTACGTAATAGGAGGTTGACAAATAGAACTGGAATAAATACATTCCTGGGCAACGCCTTGTACTCAGCCAGTATACGAGTACTTAACGAGCTGCCCCAGTGACCTCCAAAGCTCTCGACCACGGCGCTATTCGGCATCACGATGTGATACACGCCACTGATTCAGGCAGTCAGCTCAGCCCTGCTGACAACATGAGTGATGTACACCATTCTTTCGACGAGCAGCCAAAAAAACAAAATGAATGGGCTTTAAATCCGGGGGACAAGTAGATCACGCAACAGGTGCTGCTGGATTTCACCGATGTTCCCCCATCAGTCTCGTACATGTCTTGTGCAGAAACCAACGATAAGCGGCAAACTTTCAGCGTTCTGAAAACAGTTCAGATCGCAGAAGATGACTGCCAACCACGTTTCCTAAAGACCTTTGGTGGTCAGATCTAAAAGCAGTAACATAAAAAGGTTTAACACAGTCCATAACGCAACTACCCGGACTATTGATGTACCAGTACACAGTACGCCAGTGCCTCATTTGGGAATATAATTTGAGTCTTGAAGGCAATAAAAATCTCTGCACAATATCGACACAAAATAGCCTATGTGGAAGTTGTGTTCTTGTAATATCATCGAAACGATTATGTGACCTGTTCCCATAGCTCATACCAAGAACGTGTGCTGGCTAGAAATCTATTAAGATATTCTAAAAATCCGGCACTCATTTCATGCCTTCCACTGTCAATATGTTTAACACAAATCCTCACTGTTTCTCTCATGTGTTGATAAAGTTGATAATCGCAGATACGGAAAGCGTCTATTCCATGGTCCCCTCGCATCTCCTTAACAAATTACCACGGGACTGAGTTCAAACATTGATACGTCACTCTCAAACGAGAAACCCACTAAGATATAACTATTGAAAATACCCATTGAAAGCTTGGGAAGAGAGTGACAACTAAACAGCAACCAAGTACGTTTCGATGCGTACCAGGATAAACACGCTCAACTACGTGGCTAGTTCAAAACTACCAGGGAGAAACAACGTGCCACCAAACAAAAAGGACAGAATTATCATCTGTGACGCCTCTACCCGCAATTTTTGTCAGTGAAGTCCGGCAACTTCTTTTATAATACTGTCGAGGTCACTTGATGGGTTAGCAATGGTGCTATGTGCAAGTTCAAAATGGTTCAAGCACTATGGGACTAAACTTCTGGAGTCATCAGAACAACTACTTAAACCTAACTAACCTAAGGACACTACACACATCCATGTCCGAGGCAGGATTCGAACCTGCGACTGTAGCGGTCGCGCGGTTCAAGAGTGAAGCGCCTAGAGCCGCTCGGCCACACCGGCCGGCTATGTGCTAGTTATAAAAACAGATAAATTCGCATTAGGCAGAAGCAATATGCGAAGGACAGTTTCGAATCAAAGCGTCTTGGACTGAATCTATTATAATGACAGAGGCAGTGCGGTAAGGAAGTTTCAGTGAGCCCTTCACTAGTTGGTTTCCTATGCGATAAACGTATAAAAAGTGTCGCCCTGTTAACGAGACAGGTTTGTACCTGAATATTGTGAAGTTTATATAATCACAGAGTTTTAAATGCACGTCTCTTGAATTACATGTTGGTATTTATTTTTAACATACTATCACGTTCAACCTTTCTTATTTGATGTTATAACTGATGAAACGGGTATGAAAACCATGAAAGCAGATAAGTAGATCATTGAGACATAGGTTAAAAATATTAGCGGAAAATGTGCTGCTTGTAAAACACGAACGGATATCGCTCTTACGTTGCACATTTCAAACTGCAAATAGGTGTACATTACGATGTGTCGTTGAAAAGTGATGAATAAGAGTTTAACAAACAAAATAACTAGAAACGGGGATCTGCAAAACAAGAAAGCTGATAAGTCCGTGGTAATGGAGGCTGACTTTGTCGATTCATCTAAAATTGGTGTTTTATGTATTAATTTATTTTCTTCCGACTGTGGAACAGGGAATTGTATCTATGCTTTATAGATCTAGAAAAGGCTTATGACCGGGTTCCTAGGAGGAAGTTATTGTCTGTTCTACGAGATTATGGAATAGGAGGCAAACTTTTGCAAGCAATTAAAGGTCTTTACATGGATAGTCAGGCAGCAGTTAGAGTTGACGGTAAATTGACTTCATGGTTCAGAGTAGTTTCAGGGGTAAGACAAGGCTGCAACCTGTCTCCACTGTTGTTCATATTATTTATGGATCATATGTTGAAAACAATAGACTGGCTGGGTGAGATTAAGATATGTGAACACAAAATAAGCAGTCTTGCATTTGCAGATGACTTAGTTGTGATAGCAGATTCGATTGAAAGTTCGCAAAGTAATATTTCAGAGCTAGATCAGAAATGTAAGGACTATGGTATGAAGATTAGCATCTCCAAAACGAAAGTAAGAGGAACAAAGTTAGAACAGGTGGACGGTTTCAAGTACTTAGGATGCATATTCTCACAGGATGGCAACATAGTGAAAGAACTGGAAGCGAGGTGTAGCAAAGCTAATGCAGTGAGCGCTCAGCTACGATCTACTCTCTTCTGCAAGAAGGAAGACAGTACCAAGACTAAGTTATCTGTGCACCGTTCAATATTTCGACCAACTTTGTTGTATGGGAGCGAAAGCTGGGTGGATTCAGGTTACCTTATCAACAAGGTTGAGGTTACGGATATGAAAGTAGCTAGGATGATTGCAGGTACTAGTGGATGGGAACAATGGCAGGAGGGTGTCCACAATGAAGAAATCAAAGAAAAACTGGGAATGAACTCTATAGATGTAGCAGTCAGGGCGAACAGGCTTAGATGGAGGGGTCATGTTACACGCATGGGAGAAGCAAGGTTACCCAAGAGACTCATGGGTTCACTAGTAGAGGGTAGGAGGAGCCGGGGTAGACCAAGGAGAAGGTACCTGGATTCGGTTAAGAATGATTTTGAAGTAATAGGTTTAACATCAGAAGAGGCACCAATGTTAGCACTGAACAGGGGATCATGGAGGAATTTTATAAGGGGGACTATGCTCCAGACTGAACGCTGAAAGGCATAACCAGTCTTAAATGATGATGATGATGATGTTTTGATGCGACCTGCCATAAATTTCTCTGCTATGCCCATCTCGTAATCACTTACACCAACGTCCTCAATTAGTTGTTGTCTATACTCTAATCTCTGTCTTCACGTGCAACTGTTTGCATTCTACGGGTCCCTCTAGTACCTTTCAAGCAGTTTCCAAATGTCAATATATATACTATCGTCTTCCACAACACCACGTTTCAAACGCTCGATTCTCTTCTTTTTCCGGTTTTTGCACGGTACAGACTAAATCGGTTGTATCCATAGCCTAAATTTCCTCGACGATCAATTTTTATTCACAAAATCTATACAAGAAGTGTTCAGATTTCCGAACTTAACAACGTTTTGTTTATGATTTCTCGCTTCTAGGCAAGTAACAGCATAAATACGCACATAGAGAGACAGTTCGTAACGTAAAATACGTTAAATAAGGAGAATTTGCGAGAAATTCGAGATATTGGAGAATTGTTTGCTATTTTAGTAACTTACCAAATAAAACCCTTGATTTCATTATGGTAATCTTTTCAAGGTTTCTAAAATGCAGTTAAAATTATTTTCAGAAGTCATTAGTTATATCATTGTTTCTTAGCTAACGGTTATCGGTTATTAAACATGAAACGTAAGTCCTGTATCTGTGTGCACCGTCCACAGTATCATTTAAGAAGTATTAGAGCTATCGACGTTACGTGTGTTAAAAAAAAACAGATATTAGAAAGTATCTGAGTTAGATCATGCATTAATAAGTAACTGTGTAAATGGAACATGTACGAAATTCCAGTACGTTGGTTGCGTTCCTTCCGTTGCAACGTGAAATAATGCGCAACTGTTTCTTGCGGTTGGAAAAAGCGCCGTTTTGAAATACGGTTTAAACTGCTGCAAGGTATAAATTATGCAGGCGTTTATGATGGCAGCGTACAAACGAAACGCCTGAGGTAAATAACGGACTCAATTACTGCTACTGTGAATACTAATTAGACCTTCTCAGTTAAAAGGTATGCAACATTCAAACGTTCCCAATAGAGGAACAGATGTCCGCCGATAGATTTAGTTTCAAAACGAGGTAAAATTTGTTGAGATAAAATACGCCAATATGACACTCTTTTCTGTTCGACGTTGTACACATGCTTCACTGCTTCAACAGAATAAAGGACGCATGTGTTTGGCGCATGTAATTTTTTGTTCAAAAACGAAAACTTGCAGCAAAGTCCATTCTTCCTACCTTGACAAGGATACGATGCAGTATTTGGATGGAAACTTACTGCGTAATACCCCAGTTTGTAAAATGCACCGGAGACTTTAGTATGGGTTTTTGTGTGTTTTTATCCACGATTACTTCCCACAGTATTGTATGTGCGATCCAGTCCATACAGAATTACAAGCTATTTTGGAACTGCAGCTCATCTATAAACTACTGGAATTTGTACAACGTCGTGAGTAATTCATAGTCCAACATAAATTAATACGTAATGTTTATCCTCTTACTTTCTCGTACACCTGAAAATATTTTAGTAACTTTCTTGGCTTGATAAGTGCCCACTGTACGGCAATGGATATTTCCGTTCTGTACGCGTCCTCGGACACGGAGGCGGGTCCACTATATTAAATAATCAGAAATAATCGAATATAACGGCTTGAATGCCGACTCGATTGTTAGCTCCGAATTCCAGTGTCGAAACTTTTAATAGTGAGATACTGTAACGGTACCATCGACCACCTTTAACGGTAATCGATGCTAACGTCATACCTCTGCGAGGGATTTTTAAGTAGATGTGACCGTGAGAAACAGAACAATGAAGCTGTGATTCGTTTCCGAAACACTGGCAGAATATAACTAACAATTAACAGGTGCGTCAGGAACAGACGTTCTCCAGCACAAAAGCAAACTTGTAACATTACATATTAAAATCGGTAGCCAGCCTAATTAAGCATTCTTGTGTCAAGCAAAATGATAAAGCAGAAGGCAATGCTAAGGCAAACCTAACCTTCCTTGACACACACACTAAACTCTTCCATTACATTTATTCACACTACAACACAGTAACCCAACCTTGCAGATAAATGTGCTACTAACTAGTAAGCCAGATAAACGAATGGCCAATGACATATGAAACAGCAACATATGCTTCTCAACTACACGTACCTTAAATAAACTAGATGCAACAGATTATAAAATCAGTTACCGTCACTCATGAAACTAGTAGCAATACTGAACAGGGAAAAGCTTGAAATGATTATGCGTTTAAATCAGGGGTTCTGCTAATGATCACAGTCTGTTACTTCATTGCTTAGTACAGGATCTCTATGACTGTGCATTAACGAACTTGCATAAGAATGGATAACACAGTAAATAGTTCTTTCTTAAACTCGGTTTGAAGCAGCTAAACATAATGAAAATCTAATTACACTGGCTCTGAAGGAGGCTTTGCATTGCTTCATTAACTAACTAGCCTAGTACATGACGACCCTTAAACATTCATGGTTTGAAGAACCATGCTCACTAACAAAACTACACCAGCACATATGAGAAATGATAGGTATTCTTATCATTAATTATTAATTAAGTAAAGCACAACAAACTGTAACTCTCTAAATAACAAATGTGTTTTCATAAGTATTTTTCTTTTGACCTAATCAAAAATATAATTGGCTATGCAACTGACAACACAACATCAAATTCAAGTTCAGCCACTTTCTCATAATAAATTAGAACACTCGGAATTAAATTTACTAGGAGAGGATTCCTGTTCAGGTTTGTGATTTCAGATAATCACGCGTGTAAGGTAGAGTTTTTAGCAACACCACGATTGTTATTAAAATCAACCAAATTTCACAAATACCTGGTCCATTTACAGAGTGCCAATTTAGTGGAAGGCTGGTGGCACTGGTTGCGCAGTTTGCACTGGCTATTAACCTGGCGGTGATGCAATCATAGCAATACTGTTGGCCTCTCCCTGTTACATATCTTCTTGGCTTAGGAATTATATTTTATAGGGCCAAAAACCACGCCATATGATGTTATCACCAAACGCAACATCCGAGGCCTATAAATACTGCCCTTAAGCTCTTCTGGCCTCAAAACGCCAAGAATATTAGCCACTATGATCTACTGCTGCTAGCGAGGTGTTAACCACAGCACTGCTCAGCCCAGAGTCCTTACCCAAAACAAAGGATGAACTGCCTCTTGTGCGCCAACCACACCTTTTCCACTGCGCCAGGCTACTTCCGTAGCTGCGGGGCTTCCCCACATCTTTTACATGTAACCGTATGTTCCCTAACCACGGACCAAGTCATTTACAGTTGTTGTTGTTGTTGTTGTCGTGGTCTTTAGTCCTGAGACTGGTTTGATGCAGCTCTCCGTGCTACTCTACCTTGTGCAAGCTTCATCTCCCAGTACCTACTGCAGGCTACATCCTTCTGAATCTGCTTAGTGTATTCATCTCTTGGTCTCCCTCTACGATTTTTACCCTCCACGCTGCCCTCCAGTCCTAAATTGGTGATACCTTGATGCCTCAGAACATGTCCTACCGAGCGAGGTGGCGCAGTGGTTAGACACTGGACTCGCATTCGGGAGGACGACGGTTCAATCCCGCGTCCGGCCATCCTGATTTAGGTTTTCCGTGATTTCCCTAAATCGCTCCAGGCAAATGCCGGGATGGTTCCTTTCAAAGGGCACGGCCGACTTCCTTCCCCGTCCTTCCCTAATCCGATGAGACCGATGACCTCGCTGTCTGGTCTCCTTCCCCCAAAACCAACCAACCAACCAACATGTCCTACCAACCGATCCCTTCTTCTGGTCAAGTTGTGCCACAAACTCCTCTTCTCCCCAATTTTATTCAGCACCTCCTCATTAGTTATGTGATCTACCCATCTAATCTTCAGCATTCTTCTGTAGCACCACATTTCGAAAGCTTCTATTCTCTTCTCGTCTAAACTATTTATCGTCCATTTTTCACTTCCATACATAGCTACACTCCATACAAATACTTTCAGGTACGACTTCCTGACACTTAAATCTATACTCGATGTTAACAAATTTCTCTTCTTCAGAAACGCTTTCCTTGCCATTGCCAGTCTACATTTTATGTCCTCTCTACTTCGACCATTTACAGTACATTACATAACAATCATTTCAGTAGTTATTTAAATTCAGATGCATAATTTAAACAACATCGTTCAAACATTCACATAACTGAAACATGCGTACGTAGTCAAACAATTTACATGGCAGATACAACATTATACATAAGCAATACTACAAACTGACATAGAAATGTCGATACAGATACAAAATAGGGCAAACATAGGTGTTGCGATATGAGTGTACGGGACGTGCGAGTCCGTCGGGGAAACCTGTGTCGCTTAGTTTGCGGATGAGGCCGTTGCGCCAGAAACTATCAGAGGCTTTTCCGGGGTCCAGGAACAAAGTCCGCGTTGTTCTGTTGGTGTTTTAGCTCTCCGTTGTAAGTTCTGTTTCGCTTAGGAGCTGTTGGTTGTAGAGGCGCGGGAAGTGTAGTACGGGGCGGTGAGAGAGAGTGCCGCCCAGCAGAAGCAGAAGTGCCGGCTGTGGTACCGTAACCGCAGCCGCAGCCGCCCGCGCTTCCGCCCGCACACTTCCTGCGCTGTGGCCACCACTATACCTGCTACCTGCTGCCGCACAGCCTCCAAGCCTGCCTATAGTCTGCACTCAGACAGCCGACCGAACGTGTTCCTCACGTCTTCGACGGCAACGTGTTTTAAGCCCCTATCACGCGACAGACAGTTTTGTCTCCGTTACCTACTGAAGACAAGTGAGTCTACTACAGTGCCTCTGGCGTTTTATTCCCGTACTAAGACTCGTCTGTTCCGAGTGGTCATTTTCGTTTATACGTCAGGGCCAAAACTGGCTGTGTTGTGACCGCTGACAGCGCAGCTTGGGACCTTAACGGTGAAAGTGAGGTTCCGAGGGACATACCTTTTTACCAAAAAATACACTACTGGCCATTAAAATTGCTACACCTAGAAGAAATGCACCTGATAAACGGTTATTCATTGGACAAATATATTATACTAGATCTGACATGTGATTACATTTTCAAGAAATTTGGGTGCATAGATCCTGAGAAATCAGTACCCAGGACAACCACCTCTGGCCGTAATAGCGGCCTTTATACGCCTGGGCATTGAGTCAAACAGAGCTTGGATGGCGTGTACAGGTACAGCTGCCCATGCACCTTCACACGATACCACAGTTCATCAAGGATAGTGACTGGCGTATTGTGACGAGCCAGTTGCGCGGCCACCATTGACCAGACGTTTTCAGTTGGTGAGAGATCTGGAGAATGTGCTCGCCATGGCAGCAGTAGAACATTTTCTGTATCCAGAAAGGCCCGTACAGGACCTGCAAAATGCGGTCGTGCATTATCCTGTTGAAATGTAGGCTTCCGCAGGGAATGAACGGTACAGCCACGGGTCGTAACACATCTGAAATATAACGTCCACTGTTCAAAGTGCCGTCAGTGCGCACAAGAGGTGACCGAGACGTGTAACCAATGGCAGCTCATACCACCACGCCGGGTGTACGCCAGTATGGCAATGACGAATACACGCATCCAAGCCGGCCGTGGTGGCCGTGCGGTTCTAGGCGCTGCAGTCCGGAACCGCGGGACTGCTACGGTCGCAGGTTCAAATCCTGCCTCGGGCATGGATATGTGTGATGTCCTTAGTTAGGTTTAAGTAGTTCTAAGTTCTAGGGGACTGATAACCTAAGATGTTGAGTCCCATTGTGCTCAGAGCCATTTGAACCACGCTTCCAATGAGCGTTCACCGCGATGTCGCCAAACACGGATACGACCATCATGATGCTGTAAACAGAACCTGGATTAATCCGAAAAAATGACGTTTTGCCATTCGTGCACCCAGGGCCGTCGTTGAGTACACCATCGCAGGCGCTCCTGTCTGTGATGCAGCGTCAAGGTTAACCGCAGCCATGGTCTCCGAGCTGATAGTCCATGCTGATGCAAACGTCGTCGAAATGTTCGTGCAGATGGTTGTTGTCTTGCAAACGTCCCCATCTGTTGACTCAGGGGTCGAGACGTGGCTGCACGATCCGTTACAGCCGTGCGGATAAGATGCCTATCATCTCGACTGCTAGTGATACAAGACCGTTGGGATCCAGCACCGCGTTCCGTATTACCCTCCTGAACCCACCGATTCTATATTCTGCTAACAGTCATTGGATCTGGACCAACGCGAGCAGCAATGTCCCGATACGATAAACCGCAATCGCGATAGGCTACAATCTGACCTTTATCAAAGTCGGAAACGTGATGGCATGCATTTCTCCTCCTTACACAAGGCATCACAACAACGTTTTACCAGGTAACGCCGGTCAACTGCTGTTTGTGTATGAGAAATCGGTTGGAAACGTTCCTCATGTCAGCACGTTGTAGGTGTCGCCACCGGCGCCAACCCTGTGTGAACGCTCTGAAAAGCTAATCATTTGCATATTACAGCATGTTCTTCCTGTCGGTTAAATCTCGCGTCTATTGCACGTCATCTTCGTGGTGTATAGTTTTAATGGCCAGTACTGTAGAAATATAGTAACAAAATATTGGAACAAGCAATGATCCAGAACTCATAGCTAAAGTTCTTGTCAGTTGTCATGTGGTATATTCTTTAAACTCCTGAGAACTGGAAGAAAAGGAAGACTGTCGTCCAAACATTCCAGAACATGCCGGTATAGATTTATTTGCTCGAGAAGGTATATACTTGCAAAGCGCAAACACATTAAACAATATGACTCTTCAAGCTTTTCCGGCAGATTCTGAGAGATACGTAATTCGTTCGGGCCAGGCGCGTGCGATCTATGGAGCAGAATGAAGATACGAAGACACCCACCACTTTCGCCTTTTTCCCGTATTTTGGTGCCAGGTCGTCGGGAATCGGAAGAGCTCTTAGAAGATTTGGCATTAAGTGTGTTCTTCAATCATCTGCAAAACTGAGAAACCTGTTGGGTTCGGTTAAGGACGACCTTGGCCTGAGGAAATGTGGTGTGTACAAGATTCCTTGTCAATGTGCGGCAGCATATATAGGCCAGACATGTCGCACAGTGCAAGATGAACATCAGCGTTATACACGCCTTCCTCAACCGGATAAGTCGGCAATAGCGGAACACTGTCTGAATACAGTACATCCTATGATTTATGGAAAGACGGAAGTTTTATCCCCGGCATCATCTTTTTGGGACTGCGTCATTAAGGAAACAATACATATCCGTGCAGTCGAAAATCTCACCAACAGGATGCGGGATTTCAACTGATGACAGCCTGGAACCCTGCAATGGCTGCTATTAAATCACGACGCGAAAATCAAGATTTTTCGATAGCAGACCCGTCATAACATTGGTCTAGTACGGTCTTTGGTGAGTAACGTCTGGCTGCACTGTTAGTAAATGCAGCGTACAGCGCACGCGCAGGAGAGGCGTTCTGCGATTTTCGGCAGAGGGCTTTGAGTGTGGCACCATCTATCTGCAGATCATTGCGCTTGGGCGATTTCCCCGCCTGCGCATTCTTCGCGTGCGTATTCTATGAGGGTGAGTCAAAAGAAAACCTTAAATATTTTTTTAAATATTATTTATTGTGCAGAAGTGGTACCAAACTGTATCACTTTTCAACATAATCTCCTCCATGCTCAATGCAAGTCCTCCAGCTCTTACGAAGTGCATAAATTCCTCTAGAAAAAAATTCGTTTGGTAGTCCGCGCAACCACTCCTGCACTGCGTGACGTACCTCTTCATCAGAACGGAACTTCTTTCCTCCCATTGTGTCTTTGAGTGGTCCAAACATATGGAAATCACTTGGGCAAGGTCCGGTGAGTAGGGTGGATGAGGAAGACACTCAAAATGCAGGTCTATGATTGTTACAACTGTTGTACGGGCAGTGTGGGGCCTTGCATTATCATGTTGCAAAATGACACCTGCTGACAGCAATCCACGTCGCTTTGATTTGATTGCAGGCTGCAAATGATTTTGTAGGAGAGCTGTGTATGACGCACTGGTGACAGTGGTCCCTCTACGCACGTAATGCTCCAAAATGACGCCTTTTTCGTCCCAAAAGAGAGTCAGCATAACCTTCCCTGCTGATGGTTCTGTTCGAAACTTCTTTGGTTTTGGTGATGAGGAATGGCGGCATTCCTTGCTCGCTCTCTTCGTTTCCGGTTGGTGGAAGTGGACCCAGGTTTCGTCCCAGTAACGATTCTTGCAAGGAAGCCATCACCTTCTCGTTCAAAGCGCCGAAGAAATTCTTCACAAGCATCAACACGTCGCTCTCTCATTTCAGGAGTCAGCTGCCGTGGCACCCACCTTGCAGACAATTTGTGAAACTGGAGCGCATCATGCACAATGTGGTGTGCTGACCCATGACTAATCAGTAAACATGCTGCAGTGTCATTCCGTGTCACTCGGCGGCTTTCCTTCACTCTAGCTTCAATTGCTGCAACATCCTGTGGAGTCACAACTCGTTGTGCCTGACCTGGACGAGGAGCATCTTGCACTGAAGTCACACCATTTGCGAACTTTCTACTCCATTCGTAGACTTGTTGCTGTGACAAACATGCATCACCGTACTGAACCTTCATTCGTCGATGAATTTCAATAGGTTTCACACCTTCACTAAGCAAAAACCGAATAACAGAACGCTGTTCTCCCCTGGTGCAAGTCGCAAGTGGGGCGGCCATCTTTATACTGATACTGCGATGGTATGTGTGCATCTATACTATGCTGCCACCTACAGGCCATTCTGCACGCTGTTTGTAGCGTGCTTACCAACTTACGGGATAACGGCGCGAAATTTCGATTTGTTATTACAAATTTAAGGTTTTCATTTGACTCACCCTGGTAGAAACTGGGCGTCAACGTGCGGATGCCGTCAGTCGTACCTAGCCACCAGCAAGGCTCAACCACCTGAAGATGTCGGACAGTTGCTCCGACTCAATATTGTGGAATTTCCACAACGTGATCCGGCTGCAAACCCGTCAAGAGTACTTATATTAAACAATGTTCAGAACGCAGTAAATAGCGTCTATTTGCTTTATCGTTTATATCTTGCTTTGTTGCTAAGAGTCAAATAACATCGAAAATTATTTTTCTCGTCAAATAACTTTGGCCTTTTCACGCTTGAAATAATTTTCGTTATAACACTTAATCTATTTATGTTCGTGTTTCATTGTAGTATAAGCTTTTTCTCTGCAATACGTAAATACCTTTCTGGGCTCAGATATTTCGTCTATCTTGTAAGAGAACACTAATATGAAAAAATGTCAGAACCTTGTGTAGCTCTTCAGTGTGTCACGAAACAAGACGTACAACACAACAGAGAGTAAGGAGACACGAAAGCACAAATTCCATTCTTATAACACGACTGAGCCCGACCAGAACAGGTTAACTTCCGATGTCAGTAGGCGCCGCCGAAGTCTCTCGTTTCTGCGCATGCGCGGTGTGCAGCATACTCGGAAATTTAGTACTCCTCATTCGGGCCAACGAGATATTTGGGACCTACAACAGACTTGTGACGTCACACTAATCGGCTTGTTCGCCACACTTCGCAAACGCTCGGCTCCGTGCAGGGCCCACGAACAATCAATATTTATTTGGAAAGGGACCCACTAAAGATTTAATTATGTCATGTGCCATTGCGGGCTTTCATGCATTTTAACATCTAGTCAAGAAATATTAAATTGGTCTGAAATAGTTACTTCTTCCCTGCCGGAGACGGCTGCTGCAACTCGTAAGATCTGCTGCGTCACGTGCTGTAACGTACGCGCTACGGGCTGTCTTTCACGTGGGCCTCGAACTATAGGTCACTGACGTCACACACACACACACACACACGCGTCTTGGTTGGCTGCTTATTTACACACAGGCACGGCAGGTGCAGGCACTTTAAGTAGTCAATTTTGACCAGAAAGTCGCTAATATAAAACAGGCTTTAAAAGCCACCTTATCTCCGGTTCTTCTCGGCGTAGTTGATTAATGGTGAGCACCCGAGCGATCAGTTTTTCCATTTTTCTCAGGTGCTGCGAGTTACGCTGTTGTGTAGGCTGTCAGTACAGTGAAGAGCGAGCAGGCGGGTCCGCACCTTCTCTACACCGCTAAGCCACAAGCAGCTCCTACTCGCTGTTATACTGAGTAAGGTCGCTATAATTTCGCACCTTACAAGCACTCATCTACATACTTTGCCGTCATTCACGACCGCAATTAGGTACCTTTCGATAGGTTGTAAATCGTATACACGAATATTTAAAGAAGACTGACATTGTCACGTACACCTTGTAAATAACTATTAACGCTTATTGCATAAAAGGTGACGGAGTGCCTCTATTATCAAAACGGTGAAATGAATGATTGTCTATACTAGTGGAGGTTGGAACGCCAGTAGAAATGAAACGGCAGGTGTAACTCAAGCCCTGGGTGGAAAAGCACATACAGGTGTGTTGGTCCTGCTTCACACAGGAAGTGCCAAGACAGACGTTCTGGGCATCTGAGCGAGTAAGCGGAATACAGTGGTGGCCAGCCGGGGTTCTAGTGGGGCCGGAAGGATAACCGAATAATTCTTCGTAAAATCTGAAAATCTTGCATGCAGCAGAGAGGAACGAGGAAGTGTTACGTCGGAAATCGCAGGCTGGGTTATTTCCGAGGATTTTTACTCTGAGAAGCGTACCATTTTATGAGTTTAGGAATTCCCTCGCAATCTCTCCACGCTGGACGACAAAAGACTAAAATATGGTTGGTCAGCATTCGTAAGAATCTGTTAAGAGGGACAATATTATGTGGTTTCGGGAATGTGATTCGCCTTCTGAATTACGAGGGAGGCGAGCCGAGCTTCGCTGAGAAGCCAGTGGTGGAAAGAAGAAATCTTCCGTTTTGAGCGCTCGAGTTTGACGGTCGCTCAGTATGAGCTTTTGTTGGTACAGACTGACTTGCTGTCTTTGCTCTCAGGAGATTTTATAGTTAGAACAGTTGGGCACTGTACTGTTGTGAACTTATACGATTCTGGACTCCATCCTTTTGGCTGGCAGTTAGCGTTTCTCGTCCGTAGAACACAGAGAGGAGAAGACTGTACTAGAGTATACTAGTCAGAGGACCGCATTTTGTCGTCCTAGTGTCTGAAAGAGTTTATTTTGTGGCTGGAGTTCTTTCATCGTCGCAGATGTGTACGAGAACCATCACTCCGACGTACCGGACGCAGTACATATGGTGATATTGCTAATTTCTTTGGCTTATTAGGGCTATAAGGCTAAACAGCTGCGATCACGTTAATTTTATTTCCACTGAGTTTGCACACCACTACAAATCATCTTTGAAAGTAGTGTCTTCTAGTGTTTGGTAATTAGATGATGTCAGTCATCTCGCGTTATTTATATTAGATCGCGCAGCCATAAAAAGGGCCAGATTTGGGCAATCGATCAATCGTATTGGTAGGAAGTTCATTTGTTATCTACTTATGTCCTCTGAACATGGATATATAAACATTTGTAATATAAAGGGGTTTTAATCTACAATAAACATATAAGCGGAAACAGCATTTATCATTTCGTAGTTACTAGTTCCCTAATGATTCATTTATGTTTATGTTGTAATTTATGCGTTAAAGAGCAAGAAGGAGATAATCACCATTAGGAGATCCTAAGATCTGCTTCAGGGGGTTGTTAAACAGGGACAAATCTTCATTTTCGCGCTCAGTATTTCCGTTGCTCACACTCATTTTGCATCCACCTGGAGTAGCATCTTGGAACGGGCCGGCCTATCCGTAGCGAGCCTTCTAAATGACATTCCTGGGAGCGTTTATTTTCCACTACATCTGGTAACAGCATACGGGATACAGAAATTAGTAACTAATATAATTAACGCAATATGTGCACATCGACAGACGCTACGGAAATCACCTTGTACTGCATTGAACTTCCAGACAGAGCCATACCGAGCTGGTCCTGCGCCCCTGGCGGAGCTACCAAAACTATGCCCCCCCCCCCCTTTTCTCCCATAAAAATACCTTCGTGCATATTTACTAAATTTTATAATCTTGTGTGTAGGTTTAGTAAAAATGTACCATTATTGAAAAATATTACTTAACTCAACTTATGCATGAAAAATATTGCAAACAAGAAACTGAATATACCACTACAGTAAATAAATTACTGTTTTTGCAATTCTTCTAAAAATGTAAATGAAACACAATCCTTATTTCACTGTGTATACAGCTACTGTAGATTGGGTTTTAGTATAATGTTGGTGATCAATCAGGCGAAGCCCTCATGTCGACACTGTAAAGCATGCTGGGTAGCAACAGCAGTATGTGGATGGGCGATATCCTGTTGGAAAACACCCCCTGGAACGTTGTTCATGAATGGCAGCACAACAACAGGTCGAGTCGCCAGATAGACATGCAGATTTGCAGACAGGGTACGTGAGGTATCAACAATAGTGCTCCTGCTGTCATACGAAATCGCACCCCAGACCATAACTCCAAGTGTAGGTCCAGGTTTTCTAGGACGCATTACGTTGGCTGCAGGCCCTCCTCTGATCTCCTTCTAATGCACAGCCGGTCATCACTGGCACAGAAGCAGAATTCCGTTTGATCAGAAAACACAACAGACCTCCCTTCTCGTCTCCAATCAGCTCTCGCCTGGCACCACTGAAGTCGCAAATGACGGTGGTTTGGGGTCAGTGGAATGCGCGTTACATGGCGTCTGGCTCGGAGCTGCCCTTGAAGTAACCGAGTTGTAACAGTTCGTTGTGTCACTGTGGTGCCAACTGCTGCTGGTAAAATTGCTGCTGCAGATTCAGTACGATGCGACAGATCCGTATGTCGAACACGATAGTCTTCCCTCACAGATCCGTATGTCGAACACGATAGTATTCCATCGCAGTAGTGCCACGTGGACGTCCAGAGCCTGGTATACTTGGGACCGTACATTCCCGTGATTACCGCTGCCAGCAATCATGTCCAGTGGTACATTCCTGTCAAGTCTTTCTGCAGTATATGGGAACGAATATCCAGCTTTTCGTAGCCCTATTACACGATTTCGTTCAAAATCAGTGAGATGTTCATAGTGGCGTCTTCATCGCCTTAAAGGCATTCTTGACCAAAATCAACTCTCCACATCCAGTCTCCAAGATAACTAACGCTCACGACCGTTACAGCGCGTATTTCTACAAGTACATCTACATCTACATCCATACTCCGCAAGCCACCCGACGGTGCGTGGCGGAGGGCACCCTGAGTACCTCTATCGGTTCTCCCTTCTATTCCAATCTCGTATTGTTTGTGGAAAGAAGGATTGTCGGTACGCCTTTGTGTGGGCTCTAACCTCTCTGATTTTATCCTCATGATCTCTTCGCGAGTTATACGTAGGAGGGAGCAATATACTGCTTGACTCTTCTTTGAAGGTATGTTCTCGAAACTTCAACAAAAGCGTCTCTCCTGCAGAGTCTTCCACTGGAGTTTATCTATCATCTCCGTAACGCTTTCGCGATTGCTAAATGATCCTGTAACGAAGCGCGCTGCTCTCCGTTGGATCTTCTCTATCTCTTCTATCAACCCTATCTGGTACGGATCCCACACTGCTGAGCAGTATTCAAGCAGTGGGCGAACAAGCGTACTGTAACCTACTTCCTTTGTTTTCGGATTGCATTTCCTTAGGATTCTTCCAATGAATCTCAATCTGGCATCTGCTTTACCGACGATCAACTTTCTATGATCATTCCATTTTAAATCACTCCTAATGCGTACTCCCAGATAATTTATGGAATTAACTGCTTCCAGTTGCTGACCTGCTATTTTGTAGCTAAATGATAAGCGATCTATCTTTCTATGTACTCGCAGCACATTACACTTGTCTACATTGAGATTCAATTGCCAATCCCTGCACCATGCGTCAATTCGCTGCAGATCCTCCTGCGTTTCAGTACAATATTCCATTGTTACAACCTCTCGATACACCACAGCATCATCTGCAAAAAGCCTCAGTGAACTTCCGATGTCATCCACCAGGTCCTTTATGTATATTGTGAGTAGCAACGGTCCTATGACACTCCCCTGCGGCACACCTGAAATCACTCTTACTTCGGAAGACTTCTCTCCATTGAGAATGACAGGCTGCGTTCTGTTATCTAGGAACTCCTCAATCCAATCACACAATTGGTCTGATAGTCCATATGCTCTTACTATGTTCATTGAACGACTGTGGGGAACTGTATCGAACGCCTTGCGAAAGTCAAGAAACACGGCATCTACCTGTCAACCCGTGTCTATGGCCCTCTCAGTCTCGTGGGCGAATAGCGCGAGCTGGGTTTCACACGACCGTCTTTTTCGAAACCCATGCTGATTCCTACAGAGTCTCCAGAAAAGTCATTATACTCGATCATAATACGTGTTCCAAAATTCTACAACTGATCGACTTTAGAGATATAGGTCTATAGTTCTGCACATCTGTTCGACGTCCCCTCTTGAAAACGGGGATGACCTGTGCCCTTTTCCAATCCTTTGGAACGCTACGCTCTTCTAGAGACCTACGGTACACCGCAGCAAGAAGGGGGGCAAGTTCCTTCGCGTACTCTGTGTAAAATCGAACTGGTATCCCATCAGGTCCAGCATTTAAAGAAAACATGAATTGCATTTTCATAGTGGCGCTAGTAGCACCACTCTTATGCGAAATATGAATAGACTTCGTCTTTCAGGTATAGAAACACGCCTACTAGCTTTCGTTTACCTCGCACAACTCTTTGTTGGGATTCTCTTTTTCCATCAGTGTATTTTATTTCCTCTTCACAAATTAGTAATGGTACATAAATTATTGACGAAAGTAAAAGGAAAAGGGCCGTAATTAAGAGAAGACTTCCCGTTTCCATTCCTTAACATGAGGGTTCAATTCACGTGATCAGACTAGAACCGTCTGTGGGCACACCGATCAACAAATCGCGCGATTACTGTTAATCCGCCACAGAGGGGCTTATTCCTGAATTCCCTTTTTATTTATACAGCAGGTTCTACAACCGAAACGTGAGCGCAGCAAAAGTACCGGCTGCAGTACCATTTAAATTACACCTTCCCTCCACCTTTTTTGTTTGGTTTCTCCGCGTTTTGCATCTCGTACAGTCGTGATTCTGCAGAAATCGCCACAGATCGGAAGCCTTCGGTCAAATAGCAAATTTGCTTCAGCAACCGCTCGCAGACGTTCGAGATCTTACAATACCGCAGCGGAGTAGCAGGAATAACTACATTGTTGAACGTGGGAGATGTGTGCAGGCGGCAGCTGCGTGAACCAAGCGCATGTTAACGGTGGATGTCTTCTCGCTATCAGCCTTTTCTTTATGACGCTACTTGCACGAAATGACCCTGTAGAACTGCTGGCACTGTGGTAACAGAACGCGTTTGCAGTCGCGGACAGAAGGAAAGGCAGAGGGATAGTTAGCAGAAATACAGTACCAGTGAAGGTTAATTGTTGAAGTGTCTTTGTTTCTAGTTTTTGTCTGTTCATTTTTTCACACACCCTCTGTTCCTGCTCCCTGGACGGGGACCTATCTCGCTACTCCCTCGATACGGCTCTGCTTCAGGACGTTAAATTGTTTCTTATTCATACCTTTAGGGCAGTTGGGGCGGGAAAGACAGTTTTCTCCACCAAAGGCGCCGATCGCCCTTCTGTTTGCTGTACAACTATTCTCGCCTGCTCGGCTCTAACCCGACTATGAACTACAGTATGGCATCGCTATATATCGGTGCGATACTATATGTATAGCTGATTGTGCGGTCGACTCCCACTGCTCACTACATCCTTTGATGTTCTTTTGTTTTGAGTGCCCGCAATAATATTGTACAAAACGCACATTACCTTGCAAGACAACAACCATCTGCACGAACAGTTCGATGACGTTTGCAGCAGCAGAGACTATCAGCTCGGAGACCACGGCTGCGGTTACCCTTGACGCTGCATCACAGACAGGAGCGTTTGCGATGGTGTACTCAACGACGAACCTGGGTGCACGAATGGCAAAACGTCATTTTTTCGGATGAATTCAGGTTCTGTTTACAGCATCATGATGGTCGCATCCGTGTTTGGCGACATCGCGGTGAACGCACGTTGGAAGCGTGTATTCGTCAGCGCCATACTAGTGTATCACCCGGCGTGATGGCATGGGGTGCCATTGGTTACACGTCTGGTCACCTCTTGTTCACATTGACGGCACTTTGAACAGTGGACGTTACATTTCAGATGTGTTACGACCCGTGGCTCTACCCTTCATTCGATCCCTGCGAAACCCTACATTTCAACAGGATAATGCACGACCGCAGTTCCTGTACGGACCTTTCTGGATATAGAAAATGTTCGACTGCTGCCCTGGCGAGCACATTCTCCAGATCTCTCACCAATTGAAAACGTCTGGTCAATGGTGGCCGAGCAACTGGCTCGTCAGAATACCCCCGTCACTACTCTTGATGAACTGCGGTATCGCGTTGAAGCTGCATGGGCAGCTGTACCTGTACACGCCATCCAAGCTCTGCTTGACTCAATGCCCAGGCGTATCGAGGCCTTTATTACGGCCAGAGGTGGTTGTTCTGGGTACTGATTTCTCAGGATCTATGCACCCGAATTGCGTGAAAATGTAATCACATGTCAGTTCTAGTGTAATATATTTGCCCAATGAATACCCGTTAATCATCTGCATTTCTTCTTGGTGAAGCAATTTTAATGACCAGTAGTGTAGTTTTGCTATCGCGTCACACGCCCGCAACGCCACCATTGGAATCCGACATGGGGTGGGCAACGGTCGTAATGTTTTGGCTAATCAATGTACATACAAACCCGGAGTGACTTGCTGGCATTGTGGAAATTTTAAAAAGAATAAATGCAAAGGAAGACCATCCACAAAAAGTGAGGTCTTTGTAGGGGACGGTAATCATTTTGTATTCCAGGTGAGGCAGCAAATAAAGTACAAAAACATTTATGCATCTCAAAGAAATGGGAAAAAGAAAAAGACGCTATATGTCATCAGTTTAAGTTGAAGAAGTAGGGCAGCTCTTCATTCGTGGCTACGACTTAATAATATCGTTACCATTATACACAAGTACGAAAAATCGTTACATCGCATTAAACGAAGATATACACAAGATCTCTCCGATTCTGTAGAAATATTTTTCCAAGAAAATAATTTACTGATGAATGATGGTAGCAATTTTTTACTTGCAGATGATAACAGGAGCAGAATGACAGAATACTGGAGTTTTCCAGCGAAAAAAGAAAAGCGCGTTTATCAAACTGTGAATCATTTTTTGTGTATGGAAAATTCAAGAGACCGAGCAATCAGTTTGAACAGTTGTTTATACTCCAGGCCGACCGTAATACTCCTTAGGATTCAACAAACACCATTCCAGTTGTTTACATTTTTCTGACAAATAAAAAGCGAGAAACATATGAACGTTTTTCTAAAGTTATCGAAACTAACATGCCTGGTTAGAACCCTGAACTCTGACGATGGTCTTCGATAATGCCAACAGTTTGTGTCCTGAAACAGAGATTACTGGTTGCAACTACCATTTTAATCAATGTATGTGGAAACGAGTTCAGTGTTGCGGCCTCGTTCCAGCCTAAACATAATACGAGGAAATGCGCTGTCACTTAAGACTGTGTTCCTCTCCAGCAGATCTTCCTCATGAAATGATGGATTATGGTTGGCTGTGTATTCCGGAGAGAACGCCTGAAAACCGAAAGCTTCAGGACTTATATGACTATTTTTTGGACCAGTTGCTCAATAATGAATATAGGCCAAGAGCTATGTGGAGTTGCACTGGATGGCGTCAGGGCACTAATAACGTGTCAGACGGATGGCACCGCAGAAAAAAATGCTTTAATATCAGAAGTTAATCCGAATGTTTACTCATTAGTGAAAAATATTCGAGAAGATACAGACTTCTACGGCCACTTGGATGGGGAAAGAAGAGAAAAGTCTGGTACGAAGAATGACGAAACGATTGCCGAGGCTTTAAGGAAGCTCCAAACTAATGGGAACTTAAGAACTTTTCTAGCTTGTGCATTCTAACGCACAAAAGTTACAATGACGAAGAGAACACCAGAAGCATTGAAAATTTTGAAAATATTGAATAGTAGTTTAATGGAATAATTGACAATCTCGTAAATATTGTAAATGAATTTGATGGGGAACTGAAAGAGTATCTTCTTGTGCTGTTCTCTGGAAACGACATAGAGTCGGCTACAAGTGTCTGGAAATTTGTAAAATATTCCCTAAAGAAAACTGACGAAACTATCTCAAAGGCCAAGCCTTCTCTAGGGAATATTCGCAGCATTCGCCTTGAGAGGTTCTTACAATCAAAGTCTGTATAGACGGACACCGGATACAAAATCTTTGTAGAGGAAAAGCAGGCACGTGACATACAGTTAAATCCATACTTTCTTCCTACGTTAGAAGATGAGAATACTAGCGTGAAACTGGTAAAGACAAAATAATCACAAAAAAGGGACTGGCCGCAGTTTTGCGGCCTTTCAGCGTATGTTGAAACTAATTTCTAGCAACATGCGTCGTAGACTACAACAGGCTTATTTCGGATGGGGCTAGGCAAGCAAGAGTGCTCACGCTTGCTCACCGCCTGTGTTGTGAGAGCTCGCGGCCGACTGGTAGCGCGGGAGAAGTTCAAACACCGTGCTGCCTTTACAGGAATAACCGTATTTACATTCCGCGTAGCCTTAGATAACAACACACTGTATATTCGGCGCGGTGCTTAATGGGAGATTCGACCCAAAAGTTTAACTTTTTTTCTACTTTGCCGATAGCACCCAAATTTTAAAGTCGTATCTATTATATAACGATGTAGCAGTACACAGGTTTTGAGTCCAAAAATTCGCCGGCCGTGTGGCCGAGCGGTTCTAGGCGCTTCGGTCTGGAAACGCGCGACGGCTACGGTCGCAGGTTCGAATCCTGCCTCGGGCATGGATGTGTGTGATGTCCTTAGTTAGGTTTAAGTAGTTCTATGTTCTAGGGGACTGATGAGCTCAGATGTTAAGTCCCATAGTGCTCAGAGCCATTTTTTTGAGACATCCAAAACTTCACTGGTTTTTAAGTTTTTAATTTTAATGTGATTTTAATGGTATTCTTGAAAAGCAACTTTGGTACTCACACCACAATTTCACAAGCCAGATTTTGTACGTACTTTCGCAAGACATAGTTCAACGGTTCTGTGCGTTCATGAGAAATATTAATAATTTGTTTTCACTGTTTATTTAAAATTTTAGCCTTAAAGTTTCTTTAATTATGAGTACATAAATGTGCGGTAAAATAAACAAATTGCGTTTTCGGTCATATTAACGCATAAAAGCACGCAAAAACATCCTGCAACAATTTCATTCAGATTGCTTAATGTTTATGATACAAAAAGGTGGCAAGAGCTTAGGAAAACAAACTTGGTAAAATGGATTTTAATATTTTATCAAAAACTGAATGTTACTACAGGTCACATAGCCATTATAATTCACCGGCACCATAAAGTTTTTCCTTGCTGCTTATATGAGGCTGCTTCTTGTAATTTCAAGATCAGGGTAGCCTTTTTCTTGCATTTTCTGAGTGAAAAGTTACCACAGTCTTCTGGAGGAGGTGCAATGAAACGGATATCTGATTATAAACCAATGCCTGTTTCCTTGGAACTTGTTGACTGTACTGAGCAGGACTACAGTGTATTCTCTAAATTTATATTTACACCGTCAAAGTAACTCATTTCCAGTGACTATCTGCCGTTTGTTTCGCTCCAGTTTTCCTGGAAATCTTGCAACTTGTTTTTCCCAGTTTGAGTTTATGCCTAGTTTCGAAGTAAAGATGGTTCTGTTTGATGATGATACAAATCAAAAATTATCTTTAGGACCTTTCGGTGTGCCACAGCCCCTTACGCAGTCCGTATTTCAAACGTTTCTTAGACTTACTTGTAATTCGAATACAGCCAAATCCTTCTGAGATCTAAGAGTAAACACCCAAAAGAAGTGAAATAGCCATTAGTTTTTGTAAAAGTAATTGAAGTCTTAGGGTGGTGTCTCCCCTTGTGTTCTTAAAGGGAGGAAAAGTAGCATGATGGTCGGGTTAGGAACTTCAAAGCGGTCATACAAATCGACATCGACGTATACGTGCAGGATACCTAGTCTATATGTCGACTGTACGCGATGGTGTCCTGATACACTTAGTGTTCTATTAATGTGCTTCAATACTTTGAAGACGACGAAAAAAATCAGTATTAGATTCCATACAAAAGAATATGGATGCTTGGAAAGCGAAAAGCGAGAAGCTGATATGAAAAATAACCGAAGAAAACCTTTTAAACGATAGAACTGAAGAAAGCATTCATCAAAGAAATAAACGTCTGAACAGTTTTCCCCAACATTTTCACTATCAAAATACATTTTTGTTTTTGGGAGAAACACTCAAAAAATGAGTCTGCAGTTACATCACGTTCTCTTTCTCATTTGCGCTATCCAAACGCTCTTCACAGATTGCGAGGCTGAGGTCTTTCTGGGCGGTGGCCGAGTGGTTCTAGGCGCTTCAGTCCGGAACCGCGCGACTGCTACGGTCACAGACTCGAATACTGCCTCGGGCATGGATGTGTGTGATGTCCTTAGGTTAGTGAGGTTTAAATAGTTCTAAGTTTTAGGCAACTGATGACCTCAGATGTTAAGTCCCACAGTGCTCAGAGCCATTTGAACCATTTTAGGTCTTTCTGGTCTTGAATCTGGAGCAGTGGGGCGAACTTGGCGGCAACACGACGCATTCCAATATGCTGTGTCAGGATATCATGATATAATCTAACTGGAATGTTACATTCTTCTCCAATCTCTCGGACATTCACTCTTCGACTGGCACGTACAATTTAGTTGACGTTGCTGACATGAGCGTCGTCGGTTAACCTTTCGAAACACCGTAAAGGCCTTAAGCACCCGTAACCGTAGGCTTCCTGAATCATTTGGTGTGTCTCTGTAAAGGCTGCCTTGAGCTTTATGCAAAATTTAATGCAGGCGCGTCGTTCCTCTACCTCGACCATCACGAAATTCGCAAACAGTGCGACACAACGTTCTACTCAATATAGCACTGAACAGTAACTAATAAACATACAACAATGAAAGTTCGGGCAGTTACACATTAAACATAGACGTGTGCAGGGATACCAACCGCCTTTCGCTCCAACACACCATTGGCGCGAAATTACGGATATTCCGGAACTTTTTGAACAGATCTCGTATCTCTGGAGCCTTACCAGTGACTTGATGAATCCATGCCACGCAGAATTGCTGCTGTATTGCGTTCCGAAGGTGTATCACAAAGTTTTGGCTCATCTATGTTTGTTTACCGTAGCCAAAGACATACGTCGAACACTTAACCGTAACTCAGTTTCAGGGTCACCTTTTTTTTTTATGGAAACCTGTGCGTTGTGATGGGTGTAGATGATTTGTACAGGTTCCCAAGAGACGTGTCATAGAAGCTGGTTCACTGTTGTGTGTGGAATATACTGATTTCATTACAGTTAGAGTACATTTTGATAACGTACGTACTCTCAAAAAATATGAAACGTATTCAAAAAGTAAGGTCAGTTCGGTTATAAAAATGTATTCCTTATAAAAAGCTGTAAACCTGTTTTCTGTTCCATACAAACATAACTCACTTTATCATGTGATCAACATACACTTTTCACAACGCTCACTAACTTCTTGAACCGCTCTCCATAGAGAGAGTTTAAACAAGTGATTCAGTTCTAAGGCGACTGTAGTATCAACGTTCGATGCCACACTTGTTAGGTGTTGCAGTTATCGACCGCGGTCCGTGCTAGTATCGCTGGACCCACGAGACTAGGCCGCTCCGCGGCTTGCAACAAGTCTCTAGCAAGCGCTCGGGCACTCTTGCTCGGGTCGTCAAGTAGGAAAGTAGTGTAGCCTTCAGCTGATAGGAAGCAACCTCTAACAACTCGCTTAGTTAAAGTATATCCTATGTGATGCCTCTATAGCTCTCTGTTTGTAATCATATTCCTCGTGACTATGAAGACTCCTGTACTACCAGTTAAGTACAGGGCTATTACAAATGATTGAAGCGATTTCATAAGTTCACTGTAGCTCCATTCATTGGCATATGGTCACGACACGCTACAGATACGTAGAAAAACTCATAAAGTTTTGTTCGGCTGAAGCCGCACTTCACGATTCTACTGTCAGAGCGCTCGACAGCGCAGTGAGACAAAGTGGCGACAGGAGCCGAGAAAGCGTATGTCGTGCTTGAAATGCACTCACATCAGTCAGTCATAACAGTGCAACGACACTTCAGGACGAAGTTCGACAAAGGTCCACCAACTGCTAACTCCACTCTGCGATTGTTTGCGCAGTTTAAAGCTTCTGGATGCCTCTGTAAGGGGAAATCAACGGGTCGGCCTGCAGTGAGCGAAGAAACGGTTGAACGCGTGCGGGCAAGTTTCACACGCAGCCCGCGGAAAATTGGCTCATGCCACAACCGGAGACCGACAGCGCCGACTTCATCTTCAACAGGATGGTGCTCCACCGCACTTCCATCATGATGTTCGGCATTTCTTAAACAGGAGATTGGAAAACCGATGGATCGGTCGTGGTGGAGAACATGATCAGCAATTCATGTCATGGCCTCCACGCTCTCCCGACTTAACCCCATGCGATTTCTTTCTGTGGGGTTATGTGAAAGATTCAGTGTTTAAACCTCCTCTACCAAGAAACGTGCCAGAACTGCGAGCTCGCATCAACGATGCTTTCGAACTCATTGATGGGGACATGCTGCGCCGAGTGTGGGAGCAACTTGATTATCGGCTTGATGTCTGCCGAATCACTAAAGGGGCACATATCGAACATTTGTGAATGCCTAAAAAAACTTTTTGAGTTTTTGTATGTGTGTGCAAAGCATTTTGAAAATATCTCAAATAATAAAGTTATTGTAGAGCTGTGAAATCGCTTCAATCATTTGTAATAACCCTGTACAATATATTATTTTTTACCCATGACTTCTAAGTATTTTAGTCGTTGTAGACCCAGACCATGCAGCCAGCTCCTTATCGACTTCACTGGCAAACCTGCTGTATATGCAAACAAGAGATCTGTATATTTCTATTTAGCATTGGCCACCAGTCATTCACATTGGCGACGATTCGTTCGTCGTCATCATAACAGCGACAACCTCCACAGAGGCTGTCGCTTTACAACTGAACCACTTGATAACCGTAGTCTTCAGTCGTCGTCGTCTTCAAACCGTTGCTCATCTTGGTTTTTTCAAGAGCAAGAAGTAATATCTGCTGGGTGCTTAAAAAGTTCCCAGCGTAAGTTCGGAATCTTACCCTTTGTTCCATCAGCGGTAGACGGAGCACGCTCTCTCCGATAGAAGGGTCCGACAGCGTCGATTCTGGACGGCATGACCGATTTTTGTGCGCATTCTGTAGTTTACATCAGCTGTAGCTATTGACCCGCATTTCATAAAATAAACAAAAAGTAGGACCATTTTGTCCAAAAAAGAGTTACATATCGACTCGTCTAAGAAGATGGCTTGTTTTTTTTCATTGTTGGCGAACTTGAATGATTCACCGGCGCTGACTGATGGCTTAACTCCGCTTTACCGTAGGCTATCAATGTTCTATCGTCCGCAGCAATGTGTGCTAACAAATTTTCTTGTCGACAGCCACCCGAAAACGCTCGTGCACTCTCTGTCAAGCTCGGTAAGCATTTTCAGTATCTCCCTTGCACACAGTTTCCGATACCGGAGTTTTTCACTGACAGTGTAAATAGTGCTGCACGGATCCTGAGGAAATCAAAAGTCCAGAAAAATCGTCTGCTACTGATCAGACAGCAGTTTTCGGTCCACTTGCTGCAAGATTTCACCGGTCTTGATAGCAGACCTACCACTACCTCATCATTTAGCACTTTCGTACCGACACTGACCAAGTCTTAACACGCATTTGTAAGTGGGCTGCTTCTGTGTTGGCAGCGCGGTGTTGCGATTTGCATTGGATCTCTGACTACGCTTTCTTTGTAAGAGACTCTGTAGCTGGTTGGACTCGTTGTTGGAAGTTAAACACCATAAGTGTTGGGCAGTTGGAAGTTAGTCGCCAGCAGTGATGGAAGTACTGTTGGGCAGTTGGAGGTGAAGAGCCAGCAGTGATGGATGTTAAATGTGAGAATTTAGCATTGATGGAGGGTAGAGGTCTGAAGTGTTAGCGTAGGCTAAGGATCTGGAAGTATCCGACCTGGAGATTGAAAACTATTCATGATTCTATATCCCTGTACTGGATGTCAATGACGATTTATATTCGTGTTTGGACTGGATGTCACATTATTAAGGTAAAAAATATATTATTTGGTTTGCAACAAAATCTTTCCTTTGCTAGCCACATGCTTAATAGTAGTTAGTGGCTTAAGTAGTTAGAATCTTTTATTTAGCTGGCAGTATTGACGCTCGCTATATTTCAGTAGTTCGCTAATGAAGATTTTAGTGAGGTAAGTGCTTAATGAAATGTATAGGTCATTGTCAGGATTGCTCCTTATTCAGGGCCATTCTTTTGTACTAATTATTTGAAGTCAGTTTTTTTTTTTATTGAGCAGTCAGGTTTCGTTGCGCTAGAGTATTGTGGGTCAATGTTGACATGATAAGAAAAGGTAAAGAGAAAGTAGGCTCAGTAGGTTCAGTTTTGCTCAGCTGTTTCAGACTCAAATAACGTAGAAGTTTTATCTCCTCAGACATTCAGCAACTTAAGTACACACATTTAAATAAAGAAATTTCGCATTATCCAACCTTACCTTCACTCAGTACTCTAGGTCCATGAACTAGGCACAATTGCGGATGAATTTGACTAGTTGTAGATCCCGTTGCTCATGAAAATAGAAAAAGAATGCTGCATGCTCTTCGCAACTGGCAGGGGCAACCATTTTTGAAGTCAGTTATGTTTGCTTTCCCGGACGGTCAAATGACAACTGAATCAAGGTAAAGATCTCTTTGGCTTATTAAATAACCAATAGGTGGTGCAACAACGACACAAATGTGATACTTTGATGTATAGGGTGTCTCAGAAAAGTTGCGATGAACTTCGAGAGGTTGCAGAGGGTGTCTTGAGGAACAAATCGAATATCGGAACTCATGTCCGGAAACGTTATCCGACGATGATACAGAGCCTCGAAGCTTGCCACTAGGTAACCCCTTCGGCACCAGATGTGACGGAGCATAGGCGGAACGTCACGCAATGTCGTTTCTTAATCAGCGACCGCGACTGATCGCCTCGGTCGCCAGTGGAGGAGATGGAGCTAGCTGGTGCGGAGGCAGGCCTTGTTTTCTGTGAATGCGATGCTCTGTTCCCTTGCTGGAAGACAGTTTACGATACGGGTTGTCATCTGCAGTTTATTTTCTCCAGTATACCGAAAAACGAAAATAGCGTGCATATGGAAATTCGTGCCATAAGCCGTCATCGACGGAGGCAACAGAGCATTGCATCCACAGGAGACAAGGTCTTTCTGAGCACCAGATATCTCCGTCTATTGTACTGATGATAGTGGCAATCAGTCGCGACCACTGAGCAACAAATAACATTGCAAGACGTTCCGCTTACGGTCCGTCAGTGTACAAAGTCACGTTTGCTGCCAAAGGGGTGGTCGAGTGTCAGTCACCGGCACCTGTAACTTCGACGCTCTTTATCATCGTCGGATGACGTTTCCGGACACGGGTTACTATCCTCGATTTGTTCCTCAAGACACTCTCTAGAACCCCTCCTAGTTCGTCGCAACATTTATGGGATACCCGGTACAAGCAAAGGGCCCCTTCTTTTTCAGTGCGCCTCGAAGTTGATTAGTGACTGTGTCAAGGAAAGAAATTTTTTACGCATTCGAGATTTTTCAGATGCTGGGCCAACCTCTCATCTCGATAGACACTGAGGACAAATCACATCGCAGCATGGCTACTAATGGTATAAGAGTCAGTGCTACGGGACTTCGTAACGCAGTCCGTAGCGTAGCAGACGACCTTTATCAAAACTGCTTCAACGGTATAGAAGCACAGGAAATTGATTAGCCATCGCCGAACGTTTCTTTCACCGCCCGTGATGTAATTACGTCCCGTGGCGAAATTGGCTGTTCGGCGCGCAGCTAGGACAAAGTGAATGCCGATAGCGTCCGTTGGTTCGCAACTTCGTGACGGGGAGAAGAAGAGGCAGGGGTAAAAATTTTATAACTTCGTATCTCCTCGGTATCGAAGTAATTAAGAACGGAGCACTTGACAAGGTGAGAGAAGAAAGATGTTGGAGGACGCTACCTTAACTTGCTGTAGCGTGATGTTTTTCCTATCATTTGCACGATTGAGGGCTTTGTTACACGAGCTGAAGAAAATTTAGACCCAACCGAATCAAATGGTTCAAATGGCTCTGAGCACTATGGGACTTACCAGCTGAGGTCATCAGTCCCCTAGAACTTAGAACTACTTAAACCTAACTAACCTAAGGATATCACACACATCCATCCTCGAGGCAGGATTCGAACCTGCGACCGTAGCGGTCGCGCAGTTCCGGGCTGAAGTGCCTAGAACCGCTCGGCCACACCGGCCTGCCCCACCGAATCATCTTGTTCGTACTTCATAACGCGAGTAATAAAGAAATACACTGAAATTCCAAAGATACTGGTGTAGGCATCCGTATTAAAATACAGAGATATGTAAACAGGCAGAATACGGCGCTGCGATCGGCAACACCTATGCAAGGCAACAAGTGTCTGGCACACTTGTTAGGTCGGTTACTGCTGCTACAATGGCAGGTGAGTCGTGGCGAGCTAGCGCCAGTCTTATTTTGTTCATGTAGCGTTGAGATCGATTAGGGTTGAGGTAAGCTATCTTTGCTTTTCGCGTGTCTTATCTTGCGGCTTCGCAGGCGAAGCGAGTTAGTTGTTAGCATTCGACGGGTAACCGTCGAGATCTCGTGTCATTCGCGGGGGAGACGAGTATCAACGGCTGCCGAATGAGTGTGATGACCGTTACACGTTGTGGTGTGAAATTCGTTGGGCGTTTTGCCGACATGGGCAGCTTGGAGATACAAGTTCTGCGACTTCGCTGGGAACAACATTTGAAGGGAAGCGGTGAAGCTGTGGAACCCGCTCCCTCGTATTGTGCACCTGATATGGAGTAAGTCGTCGTAATTGTTTGTTCACCGACGCACTCAGAGATTTTAAATTTTATTATTATTATGGGAGACGTTCTTGGCCTAGTTAAATGGTGACCGTTATTTGAAAATTTTCTCAGAAGTTTTTGTGTCTCTTGCAATCAAATGATTTTATGTTGCTGTTTTTAAAGCCTGCACTCTATTAATACAATTGTCCACGTGTGAGTCAAAGGTTCTGCCCAGTGTTTCTATGTTTCAGAGTTACTGGAATGTCTTTGAGATCCGGGCAGAAACTTTTAATTGTGCCAACGCCTTGGCAGTGAGTGAAATGTCATCCGATGTCTAGGCCTGGCAGTGTTTAAGAACCTGGCCACTACCGGAGTTGACTGTGTGTTGTGTGATGTCCATAGGTTAGTTAGGTTTAAGTAGTTCTAAGTTCTAGGGGACTGATGACCTCACATGTTAAGTCCCATAGTGCTCAGAGCCATTTGAACTACCGGAGTTGGTCACATATCCCCTTCCAAAGTTTAGTATTTATCTTCCTTCCGTCAAGCGGGTTAAGCTGGTATATATATATTTTGTATATAAGCTGTTCGCATATGAACTTGTTTTCTTAAATATCATGGACTGGCAATTGGCAAAAATTTAAACTGCATAGTATCTGCTGAGTTCCTTGTGCAGCTTTTTCTACTAATTTTTTATTAACACATCTGAGCAAGTAAAAATTTTTTTTAAGATCAGTGCCTCTGTTGTAGTTTTTTTATTAAGTGATTCTATCAGGTTATGTTATGGCATCGTAGTTTGGCACTAGTATTCAAGTATTATTAAGTCACCCTTTACCTGTAATTGTTTCATTATATCTATTTTGAGGGTAGTCTTATATGGGAGTTTGAAGCTCTCTAGTTTGTCAGTAACCCCCTTTTCTTAATTTGGAATTGCTGTTAGATTGCTGAGTACGTTGAGTTTATGATTGTATTTGCAAAGTTTTATCTAGTGGCTCGTGCACAGTTTGTAATTGTCGATTTTGTTTGAAAACGGTAATGTCAATAAACTGTCTTAATTATAAATTGTGACTAGCAACCATGATTCCATCCCGCTTTCCTCTTTTATGGTATTTAATATGTGATGTGTAAGTGTGGTACGATTAAGGAATAGCGTATCAGCAGCTTAGCAAGATCTGAGTGAGTTTGAAAGTGGTGTTATAGTTGGAGCACGAGCGATGGGACACAGCATCTCCCAGGTAGCGATGAAGAGGGAACATTATTGAGGATATCCATTTCGCGAGTGTACCGTGAATATCAGCAGTCCGGTAAAACATAAACTCTCTGACATCACTCCGACGGAGGAAAGATCCTGCAAGAAAGGGACCAACGACGACTGAAGAAAATCGACCCACGTGAGAGAAGCCCAACCCTTCCGCAAATTGCTGCAGACTTCGATGCTGGGCCATCAACAAGTGTCAGCGTGCCATCCATTCAACTAAACATCATCAATATGGGCTTCCGGAGCCGAAGGCCCACTCGTGTATCCTAGATGACTGCAAAACACAAAACTTTACGCCTCGCCTGGGCCCGTCAACACCGATATTGGACTGTTGATGACTGGGAAGGTGTGGCGTCATCGGACAAATCTCGCTTGAAAATGTATCGAGCGGATGGATGTGTACGGGTACCGAGAAAACCTCATGAATCAGTGGACCCTGCATGTCAGCAGGGGGCTGCTCAAGGTGGTGGAGGCTCTGTAATGGTGTGGGGAAAGTTCAGTTGGAGTGATACGGAATCCCAGATACGTCTAGATACATGTGACACATACTCAAGCATCCTATCTGATCACATGCAACCATTCATGTCCATTGTGCATTCCGAAGGACTTCGGCAATTCCAGCAGGACAATGCGACGCCTCACACGTCCAGAATCGCTTCACAGTGACTCAAGGAACTCTCTTCTGAGTTTAAACAGTTCCGTTGGCCACCAAACTCCCCAGACATGAGCTTTATTGAGCATATCTGGAATGCGTTGCAACGTGCTGTTCAGAAGAGATCTCCACCCCCTCGTATTTTTACGGATTTGTGGATACCCCTGCAGGATTCATGATGTCAATTGCCTCCAGCGCTACCTCAGACATTAGTCGAGTCCATGCGACGTCGTGTTGCGGCACTTCCGCATGTTCGCGGAGGCCGTACACGATATTAGGCAGGTATACCAGTTACTTTGGCTCTTCATTGTATAACCCCTGTGATGCGTCAATCTGTTCACGTTATGAAGTTCATTGACCTGCTTACTACAAAACGGCAGCGACTCTGTGCAAGAAACTGCTCACTTCTGGGTTAACACAGTAAACAGAAAGAGATATTTTTTCAGTCTGTTCATACGACTTGTCGTAATAACGTCAGGAGAAGACGAAGATATTCATCGCTCGTGAAAATACCTTCACAACAGTGAGAAACACTGTAGTATTCGAACATGGAAACACATAACATGGTACACAGATACAACAGAAGTGCTGTGATATGGTTGCCACCCGAGACGGAACCGAGCAATACTGAATGAGAATGTAAAGGTTAAAGTGGGTTCTGCTGTTGTCAACAGCAAACACCGTGAATGAACAGGAAAATTTTGTTTGCATACATAAGACACATCGCATATCGTCGATATCTGCACTGTTGTGCAGATATTTTCAATGAAATACAGTACAGGTACAGAGATAAAAGGGAGTAAGAAATCAAACGGAATACAATTACGCTGTAACGAGCCACTGAAGATTGCAGTTTCCTTATAACAAAATATACAGAGGACGTAACTGAAAAACCCCCGAAATTTTGGCGCCTGAATTCTGATTCCCCCTCCGCAGCGACGTACGTCAGAAGTAATAATCGACTGCCTCACACTATAGGGATATTCTAAATGATGGACTCATTTTCTAAAATTTCCTATGTATTCAAGTACAAATCCAAAATGAACAAGCTTTACACCACTGAAAAGAGGAAGTTTCAAAGTTTATAGTGAGCGGCGGGCGGGCGGAAGGTGATGGTTTCAGAAGTAGCCGGTAGAGTTCGTGCGGCAATAGGGCCGTCATACCGTTTCACTGTCAGTTGTGTCCGCCTCCGTAGCGTAGTAGCGGAAGCGTTACCCCCTACCACACACGGGGCCGGGTTCGATTGCCGGCAGTGGAGAGATTGTTGTTTGTCCTTCATCATCATTGACTCGCAAGTCGCCGCAGTGACGTCAAGTAAAAAGGACGTGCAATACGGCGGCCGAAATCCCCCGAAAGGGGCCTCCCGGCCAACAGTACCATCCGATCATTTCATTTTTTACTGTCAGTTGTGAGTGAGATGGCGACTGTGGAGCACAAGATTTTCTGCGTTTCGAGTTCGCGAAAAGTGAGTCGCAAATTGCAGTGCAGCGAGCATTACGTACCAAATTCGGTATCCAACCACCAACTCGCAAAAACATTAGCCATTGGTTTAAGCAATTTTAACACACTGGAAAATCACAGGCCGACCGCATGTGTCAGAAGATGATGTCCGACGGATTCGAGAAAGTTTTGTGCGCAGTCTCAGTAAGTCTACCAATAGAGCCACTCGAGAACTTGGAATACCCCAACCAACTTTATGGAAAGTCCTGAGAGGGCGTTCGCTGTACAGTCCCTACCGATTACAACTTGTGCAGGCTCTCAACCACAATGGCATAGGGAAGCGTCTGGCATTTTGTGGTTACGTACTAGCAAAGATGGAGGATGACACATTTCTACAGCGTGTAATTTTTATCGATGAAGCGGAGTCAACAGACACAATGTTCATATATGGGGTTATGAAAATGCACATTCACCATTGCAACACGAAAGAGACTCACCGAAGATCAACGTATTCTGTGCTTTATCCCGTACAAGGGTTTATGGACCATTTCTCTTTGCAGAAAGAACTGTAAGGGGAATCACGTACTGGACATGTTTCAACAATAGGTGTTCCCTCAAGTTATGGGAGATTCCCACGATTTCATTTTCCAACAGGAGGGAACTCCACCCGATTGTCACCGTGACGTACGAGGCTTTTTGAATGACGCTTCCTCAGCGCTGGATCGGTCGCAGGGGACTTGAGGACCTGGCTCTGCACTTCTGGCCACCGAGATCGCCTGATATCACACCCTGCGTCTATTTCTTACTGGGTTATGTGAAGGAAGCTGTTCACGTCGCGCCTCTACCAACCACTCTGAACGATCTGCAGAACCGGACCACTGCTGCCGTGCACTCAGTACTTTCACGTGTGGGACGAGTTTGGTTCAAATGGTTCAAATGGCTCTGAGCACTATGGGACTTAACTTCTGAGGTCATCAGTCCCCTAGAACTTAGAACTACGTAAACCTAACTAACCTAAGGACATCACACACATCCATGCCCGAGGCAGGGTTCGAATCTGCGACCGTAGCGGTCGCGCGGTTCCAGACTGTAGCGCCTAGAACCACTCGGCCACCCTGGCCGGCGACGAGTTTGGCTATCGCGTCGATGTTTGCCGTGCAGCCAATGATGGCTATATTGAACATGTATAACATTTATCACATTTCTAATTATTAAATAATTATTGATGATGATGACGTCCTATACTCCGAGAAGCGTAGGGGACGATACAGGAGACCCGCACCGCTGTACTAGGCAAGATCCTAGCGGAGTTGGTTTGCCATTGCCTTCTTCCGACAGTAATGGGGAAGAATGATGATGATGAAGACACAACAACACCCAGTCATCTCGAGGCAGAAAAAAATTCCTTACCCCGCCGGGAATCGAACCTGGGACCCCGTGCGTGGGAAGCGAGAACGCTACCGCAAGACCACGATCCGCGCACAAATAGTTACTAGGAACTAATTAACTCATTCTCATTAAATTTATTAAACTGACATCAAACATTATGAAACTTCCTCTTTTAATTGGTATAAAGCTTGTTCATTTTGACTTTGTACTTGAATAAATACGAAGTTTTTTAAAATTGGGTCTATCATTTAGAATAACTCTGTATTTTATTCAAAGACACAAATTGCATTGAAGTCAGCGCGATTTATAATTGTCCTCGTGCGCCATACCACGGACACTAATTCATGCTCTGCAACATGCTCCCTAACTGGCCACAGCATTGCAAAATGATTTAGATAAGATATCTGTATGGTAGGAAAAGAGGAAATTGACCCTGAATAAAGAAAAGTGTGAAGTTATTCACATAAGTACTAAAAAATCAGCTAAATTTCGATTACGCGATAAGTCAAACAAATCTGAGGGCTATAAATTCAACTAAATACAATTACAAATAACCTAAATTGGAACGCTCACATAGATAATATTGTAGGTAGAGCAAACCAAAGACTGCGATTCATTGGCAGAATACTTAGAAGGTGCAACAGGTCTACCAAAGAGACTGCTTACACTACGCTTGTCCGCCCTATTCTGGAGTATTGCTGTGCGGTGTGAGATCCGCATCAGGTGGGACTGACGGATGACATCGAAAAAGTTCAAAGAAGGCCAGCTCGTTTTGTACTATCGCGAAATAGGGGAGATAGTGTCACAGATATGATACGTGAATTGAAGTGGCAATCATCAAAACAAAGGCGTTTTTCGTTAGGACGGGATAATCTGATGAAATTTCAGTCACCAGTTTTCTCCTCCGGCTGCGAAAACATTCTGTTGGCACCCACCTGCATAAAGAGAAATGATCATCACGATAAAATAAGAAAAATCAGGGCTCGCTCAGAAAAACTGAAGTGCTCGTTTTTCCCGCGTGTCGTTCGAGAGTGGAACGGTAGAGAGACAGTTTGATGGTGGTTCATTGAACCCTCTGCCAGGCACTTTATTGTGAATAACAGAGTAATCACGTAGATGTAGATGTCTAAGGAGCTCTTGTGGTAGGACGTTCCATTCCTCCACAAGTGCGGTTGACACCTGCTGGATGGTCGTTGGTGCATCTGGACGAGCTGCATCCCACATGTCCTCGATGGGATTTAAGTCGGGGGAACTGGCAGGCCAATCCATTCGCCGAATATCCTCTCGTTCCGACAGCTCTTCCACCTGCGCTGCTCGATGCGGTCTCGCATTGTCATCCATAAAAATGAAGTCAGGGCCGAATGCAACCCTGAAAAGACGCGCATGGGGAAGGAGTATAGTCTACCGGTGAGCGCACCGTGAACAAAGATTTGGAAGTCAGTCTGTCCACGCAGCATGATACCTCCCCACACTATAACACTTGGTTCACCAAACTGATCGTGTTCAACGACGTTACTGAGCGCATTACCTGTTCCCACCTTCCGCCGTATGAGGCAGCATCGTTAATCACAGAGACTGAAATTAGTCTCATGCGTCAAGAGCACGTAACCACATTCCTTGTTTTCTGTTGATCCATCACGGACAGGGGACGTCAGTTGGTTTAGTAATTGTCAATATCAATGAAATCTGTCAACAGTCGTGTAACTGAGATGTTATTTTATTTTATTTTATTTTGACAACAACCAATTTCGGTATTCCAGGTCCCATATGCATCTCTCAAAATAAACGGTAATGTTACTTATAATCCGTCTTGATCGCAAAATTTTTATTCATATGACCGGTTTCGGTTCATCTAGAACCATCTTCAGATCTGTAACCATAACGATACTAATTTACTATTTCACGAATGCAAATCTTTTTCATCCTATCTAATCAACATCAAATGTACCAGAACGTACCTGATATTTCGGTTACGGGAGTAACCCGTCCAAATCCAGCAACTTTCACATGCTGTGTCACATAAAATTGGTTGGCAGAATGCACGTCATTTACCGGGTGATCAAAAAGTCAGTATAACTTTGAAAACTTAATAAACCACGGACTAATGTAGATAGAGAGGTAAAAATTGACACACATGCTTGGAATGACATGGGGTTTTATTAGAACCCAAAAACAAAAACTATTGCTAGACGCATGAAAAATCTCTTGCGCGCGTCGTTTGGTGATGATCGTGTGCTCAGCTGCCACTTTCGTCATGCTTGGCCTCCCAGGTCCCCAGACCTCAGTCCGTGCGATTATTGGCTTTGGGGTTACCTGAAGTCGCAAGTGTATCGTGATCGACCGACATCTCTAGGGATGCTGAAAGACAACATCCAATGCCAATGCCTCACCATAACTCAGGACATGCTTTACAGTGCTGTTCACAACATTATTCCTCGACTACAGCTATTGTTGAGGAATGATGGTGGACATATTGAGCATTTCCTGCAAAGAACATCATCTTTGCTTTGTCTTACTTTGTTATGCTAATTATTGCTATTCTGATCAGATGAAGCGCCATCTATCGGACATTTTTTGAACGTTTGTGTTTTTTTGGTTCTAATAAAACCCCATGTTATTCCAAGCATGTGTGTCAATTTGTACCTCTCTATCTACATTATTCCGTGATTTATTCAGTTTTCAAATTTATACTGACTTTTTGATTACCCGGTATATTAATTATAACACTATTGCCGACAGGTGGCGTCTGGTACATTTGTTACATTACATACGCACATACTGTATTCAGTAGATTTTTGTGACTAACTTTTATCTCCAAAAATACTTAATTAATGCCATAAAGTGCCATATACCCCTGGATTTCGTGAATTCAAACCGTTTCACAAGAGCTTCATTCGAAGACTTGGTAGTAATTGCTTTGTTGCTACCAAGTCTTTGAATGAAGCACTTGTGAAACGGTTTGAATCCACGAAATCCAGACATGTGTGGCATTATAGTTTATTTTGAGAGATGCGTATGGGGTCTGGAATACCGAAACTGGTTGTCGTCAATATAAAATGAAATAGCACCTTAGTTACACGGCTCTTGGAGAATTTCGTTGATACTGACAAACACTCCTTGTTTGTTCAATCCCTGCTGGTGATGTGTGGATATCAAAGGAACACAGTGCACTGATCATCGGGCAACGGTATCAGATGCACGCAGTGACCATGCCACTGTGTAGCGTGAGATTGTTTGTTCTGGAGTCCTGCTAATGTGGCTGCAATTGCACCCACTGTACGATGTGGGTCTCTTCTTGCTTGTTGCACAATGTAGCGGTAATCTGCTGCTGCAGTGGACCGTGATCGACTACCTGCTATCCTTCACGCAGCGGTGTATGTAGTTCGGAACGCTCCACATGCACGTGAAATAACGCTGTGAGCTATACCATGTTCCTGGGCTACACTCGCTACAGTTCGTTCTTCTAGTTTCCGGGGTATGTTGCAATGAATAACACCACCACAGTAGATCGTAACTGTTCGGTGACTTCCCTTTACTTCATGGCCTCGTATTGCGGGGCCAGCATCATTTGGTGCTATTAATGCGCTGACCTCAGCCCATGTGATGTCCAGGTGTCTGTACACGACTAGGAGAACTCTGGGAACATACTCTTGCACTTTCATCCAAACACTGACTTGTTACTATTCATATTACTTTAGTTATCTCGTCCTAAACTTCTGCGGAGCAGTCCATTAGTGTTGACGACGGGAAAATAGGCACGTAGAAAATACCTACGAAACGTGCACCTTGGAACTGATTAGGAGCAGGTCAGCCGGACTGTTGAGAAAGGGTTCAGTGTCACGTGTGTCTCCGAGCGATAATTCTTTCCTGCTATCAGATGGAAACCTTGCACCTTCGTCCATGCTTCTCATTTCCCACGGCGCATAACTGGCGTCTCTGTAATCAGTCTCGACGCTGGCCACTGTGAGCTTTACACGTGACCCCGCACGGCTCTCGCAGCACTATTTCCTTCCGGGTCGCTGCGAGGCTTTGCGCAGGCGGTGCTTTTGCGCTCGTTACATGCAAATTGCACTTCCGCACTGGCGCCTTCCGTGCTTCCAGCTCGCTAGTTTCGAAAATGAAGTGCCCCTGTTGCGCATGATCCCGATACATGGGTGCGTGACGCTCTTGTTGTAGCATTATCGCAAACACCGCGACTCCTGCCGTACGGCGGTGTAGAGCAAGTAAAGGAATTCTCTCCACTCGCGGGAATTTATTCGTTGTAAGGCGTAGAACTTAGGGCCAGTGAAATAAAACATTGTCACTTTTGGGCGAGAGACGCAGACTGTTGACGATTTTTGTGGCTTCGGCACCGTTTTAATGAGATGTTACATCAAAAAGTCGATGTCATTAATAGTTAGTTACGAAATGACGTAAAAATTAAAACCTGTTCTGGTAATGTGGGCGGAACTACGACGAAGCGAGCGGATGGCAAAGATATATTTAAATTAAATGCTGCACATTAAAATTCTCCTTACTCGCCTTAATAGCCAGTAAGTTAAGTTTTTTCGCATTTATTGACACTTTCAAATGAAATCGTGTTTTGGAAGATAGCAGTTTTGTTGCAACCGTCAGTCAAGGTATTTTCCTTGACTTGAGACGCATGCAAATGGAATTTACCTGTAATGATGTTTACAACAAAGAGATTTTTCATTTAAATGGATTTACTGGAGTTTTGGCACTTATAGGTCCAACTCTAAAGCACTTTCTGCCAGTGTTATGACAGTTACCCCCATATATATATAGGTAGATCAAGCCTGTTGTTATTTATACTGAAGAGGTAAAGAAACTGGTACACCTGCCCAGTATTATACAGGGCCCCCACGAGCACGCATGGACTAGACTACAGTCTGCAGTACTATTGGAGAGAACTGACACTATGAATCCGGCAGGGCTGTCCATAAATCAGGAAGAGTACGAGGCGGTGGTGATATCTTCTGAACAGCACGCTGCAACGCATCCCAGATACGCTCAATAATGATCGTGTCTGGGGAGTTTAGTGCCCAGTGGGGAGCGTTTAAACTCAGAAGAGTGTTTCTGGAGCCACTCTGTAGCAATTCTGGATATGTGGGATGTCTCATTGTCCTGCTGGAACCGTCCAAGTCCGTCGGAATGCCCAATGGACATGAATGGATGTAGATGATCAGAAGGATGCTTACTTACGTGTCCCCCATCAGAGTCGTATTTAGACGTATCAGGGGTCCCACATCACTCCAACTGCATATGCCCCACCCCACTATAGTGCCTCCACCAGCTCTAACAGTCCACTGCTCAAATGCAGGGTCTATGCACTCACAAGGTTGTCTCCATACCCGTACACATCCATACGCTCCATACAATTTGAAACGAGACTCTTCCAACCAGGCAACATGTTTCCAGTCAGCAACAGCCCAATGCCGGTGTTGACGGGCCCAGTCGAGGCGTAGAGTTTTGTGTCGTGTAGTCATAAAGGGCACACGAGTGGTCCTTCGGCTCCGAAAGGCCATATCGATGATGTTTCGCTGAATGGTTCGCACGCTGAAACTTGGTGATGGTCCAGCACTGAAATCTGCAGCAATTTGCGGAAGGGATGCACTTCTGTCACGTTGAATGATTCTCTTCAGTCGTCGTTGGCTTCTCGCAGGATATTTTTCCTGGCCGCAGCGATGTCGGAGATTTGATGTTCTACCGGATTCCTGCTATTCGCGGTACACTCGTGAAATGGTCCTACGGGAAAAACCCCCGCTTCATCACTACCTCGGAGATGCTATGTTCCATCGCTCGTACGCTGACTATAACACCACGGTCAAACTCACTTAAATCTTGACAACCTGCCATTGTAGCAGCAGTAACTGATCTAACACCTGAGCCAGAAACTTGTCTTATATAGGTGCTACCGATGTCAGCGCCGTACTCTGCCTGTTTACATATCTCTTTATTTGAATACGTATGGCTATACCAGCTTCTTTGGCGCTTCACTGTATGATCCGCGTGGCAGAGGATGATTTTCTTGCAACACACGTTCAATACCTTTCTCGGAAATTTGAAATACGTATAGAGTAGGTGGAAGATTGACTGCTCAGGTGTAAACAAAGACGGCCATGATATCAATCAATTATTGTATTGTGGTCGTACAGCTTACGAGAAAGTATAAGGAGGAACTTGTTTAGCAAGTGGCTTCACGTATAACCGTTTATAGCATAGTTGTCAATTTATGAACGAGAAATCTGTGAACAGATCGCGATCTGGAAAGAGTAGTATTGTACTTTTCACGATGATACACTAGCGCATTAATGTGCTTCGGACATGGGGGTACTGAAGTTGAACTGTTGGAACATTCATCAGTTTTGGCACCTAACGAATTCCATCGACTCTCACGTCAGTAGAATTATTCGACATTTTTATTAGTTTCTGCCAAGACATATTCGCTGTCCCCAGTGTCTTTAGATTTTTCCCCACCGCTTGCGTGTGAAAGCTGGTGGGCTCATTTCGTAGATTGCATGTTGCATGGAAATCTTTATTTTCGTATGACTTACCTCGAAGAAAACGGTCTATTGACACACAGTCAACACGGATTTGAAAATATCGTTCTTGTGAAACATAACTAGCTCTATACTCGCATGAAGTGTTGAGTGCTATTGACAAGGTATCTCAAATTGATTGCGTATTTCTTGATTTCCGGAAGGCTTTTGACGCTGTACCACACAAGCAGCTTGTAGTGAAATTGCGTGCTTTTGGAATATTGTCTCAGTTATGTGACTTGATTCGTGATTTCCTGTCAGAGAGGGCACAGTTCGTAGTAGCTAACGGAAAGTCTTCGAGTAAGACAGAAGTGATCTCTGCCGTTCCCCAAGGTAGTGTTACAGGCCCTTTGCTGTTCCTTATCTATACAAACGATTTGGGAGACAATCTGAGCAGCCATTTTAGGCTGTTCGCAGATGACGGTGTCGTTTATCGACTAGTAAAGTCTTCAGAAGATCAAAACAAATTGCAAAATTATTTAGAAAAGATATCTGTATGGTGCAAAAATTGGCAATTGATCCTAATTAATGATAAGTGTGAGTACTCAAAGGGATCCGTTAAACTTCGGTTACACGATAAATCAGTCAAATCTAAAGGGCGTAATTTCAATAAATACCTAGGAATTACAATTACGAACAAGTTAAATTGGAAGGAACACACAGAAAATGTTGTGGAGAAAGACAAACCAAAGGCTGCGTTTTATTGGCAGGACGCTTAGAAAATACTAAAGAGACTGTCTGCACTACACTTGTCCGTCCTCTTTTGGAGAACTGCAGCTCGGACTGGGATCCTTACCAAATAGGATTAATAGAGTACATCGAAAAAGTTCAAAGAAGGGCTGCACGGTTTGTATTATCGAGAAATACTGGAGAGATTGTGGCACACATGATACAGGATTTGGGATGGACATCATTAAAACAAAGGTGTTTTTCATCGCGACGGAATCTTCTCACGAAATTCCAGTCATAAATTTTCTCTTCCGAATGCGGAAATATTTTATTGACACCGACCTACATAGGGAGAAACGATCACCACGATAAAATAAGGGAAATCAGAGCTCGTACGGAAATATATAGGTATTCGTTCTTTCCGCGCGCTGTAGGAGATTGGAATAATAGAGAATTATGAAGGTGATTCGATGACCCTCTCCCAGGCACTTAAATTTGATTTACAGAGTATCCATGTAGATTTAGATGTAGAACATATTGCCTCATTTCCAGGTTTGTTCTATTATACGTATTTGAAACATAGGAATTTGTTAACAATGGTCTACACTTACGAAATAGTACTGGACTGCATCGCGAACAGACATTGTGGCGAGATAAAATATTCATAGGCCGCATTTAGAAAATAACGATTTAATTCTTCCACAATGAGAGAATTTTTTTAAACGACCGGTGGCGACCAAGGTGAGAATCCAAAGGACTGACGCATGGCTTAGACGACACCTCGTAGCTGGTGAATCATTGCTAGCCTGGGCAGTATTACTCACCTCTCGACTGAATGCTACCCACCTAATAAAGCTAGCTCGCTCAATAGGCTACCATGTTTGCATACTTCTCATGAGAAGGTTCACATCGAGAAGGCATGACCTACACTCCTGGAAATGGAAAAAAGATCACATTGACACCGGTGTGTCAGACCCACCATACTTGCTCCGGACACTGCGAGAGGGCTGTACAAGCAATGATCACACGCACGGCACAGCGGACACACCAGGAACCGCGGTGTTGGCTGTCGAATGGCGCTAGCTGCGCAGCATTTGTGCACCGCCGCCGTCAGTGTCAGCCAGTTTGCCGTGGCATACGGAGCTCCATCGCAGTCTTTAACACTGGTAGCATGCCGCGACAGCGTGGACGTGAACCGTATGTGCAGTTGACGGACTTTGAGCGAGGGCGTATAGTGGGCATGCGGGAGGCCGGGTGGACGTACCGCCGAATTGCTCAACACGTGGGGCGTGAGGTCTCCACAGTACATCGATGTTGTCGCCAGTGGTCGGCGGAAGGTGCACGTGCCCGTCGACCTGGGACCGGACCGCACCGACGCACGGATGCACGCCAAGACCGTAGGATCCTACGCAGTGCCGTAGGGGACCGCACCGCCACTTCCCAGCAAATTAGGGACACTGTTGCTCCTGGGGTATCGGCGCGGACCATTCGCAACCGTCTCCATGAAGCTGGGCTACGGTCCCGCACACCGTTAGGCCGTCTTCCGCTCACGCCCCAACATCGTGCAGCCCGCCTCCAGTGGTGTCGCGACAGGCGTGAATGGAGGGACGAATGGAGACGTGTCGTCTTCAGCGATGAGAGTCGCTTCTGCCTTGGTGCCAATGATGGTCGTATGCGTGTTTGGCGCCGTGCAGGTGAGCGCCACAATCAGGACTGCATACGACCGAGGCACACAGGGCCAACACCCGGCATCATGGTGTGGGGAGCGATCTCCTACACTGGCCGTACACCACTGGTGATCGTCGAGGGGACACTGAATAGTGCACGGTACATCCAAACCGTCATCGAACCCATCGTTCTACCATTCCTAGACCGGCAAGGGAACTTGCTGTTCCAACAGGACAATGCACGTCCGCATGTATCGCGTGCCACCCAACGTGCTCTAGAAGGTGTAAGTCAACTACCCTGGCCAGCAATATCTCCGGATCTGTCCCCCATTGAGCATGTTTGGGACTGGATGAAGCGTCGTCTCACGCGGTCTGCACGTCCAGCACGAACGCTGGTCCAACTGAGGCGCCAGGTGGAAATGGCATGGCAAGCCGTTCCACAGGACTACATCCAGCATCTCTACGATCGTCTCCATGGGAGAATAGCAGCCTGCATTGCTGCGAAAGGTGGATATACACTGTACTAGTGCCAACATTGTGCATGCTCTGTTGCCTGTGTCTATGTGCCTGTGGTTCTGTCAGTGTGATCATGTGATGTATCTGACCCCAGGAATGTGTCAATAAAGTTTCCCCTTCCTGGGACAATGAATTCACGGTGTTCTTATTTCAATTTCCAGGAGTGTATAACTACATACAAAGTTCGCAAGCCAACGTACAGCGGACGGCGAGGGCTACTTCAAGGTACTCTGCGTATTCAATTAGCATATTGAGCGATGGGTACGCCACGGTCTTATCGCCTCTACACGCACCCGAATCTGTTTTGTCTGATTCTCGTGACTGCTATGCAGCGCAATTATCGCTCAGTCATCTTCGTTTACATACGATGGTAGCAGTAGAATTATCGCTCAGTCAACTTCTGACACTCCTCTCTTTTTCACGTTTGTCAGACATCAGCAGAAACACACTGTGAATGCATTAACGTCTCTAGAACCAGTGACAGGGGTTAGGAGTGGACACTTATTCGAGGAAACAGCACATTGGCGTTTTTCTGTACACAATTTGTTTAGTTGCAGAATTATTGTCAAAGAAGTACACGAATTTACATGGGTTGTGACATGACGATGTTGTCAAGATAATGCGCTACGTAAATTACACTGAACGTAACAATATTAAATTTAAATATAAGGTACTCTACAAGTTGAAGTTGGCTAACATTATGATAAATCATCCGATTCCGGATTGTAAGTTTGGTACTACACTCCTGGAAATTGAAATAAGAACACCGTGAATTCATTGTCCCAGGAAGGGGAAACTTTATTGACACATTCCTGGGGTCAGATACATCACATGATCACACTGACAGAACCACAGGCACATAGAAACAGGCAACAGAGCATGCACAATGTCGGCACTAGTACAGTGTATATCCACCTTTCGCAGCAATGCAGGCTGCTATTCTCCCATGGAGACGATCGTAGAGATGCTGGATGTAGTCCTGTGGAACGGCTTGCCATGCCATTTCCACCTGGCGCCTCAGTTGGATCAGCGTTCGTGCTGGACGTGCAGACCGCGTGAGACGACGCTTCATCCAGTCCCAAACATGCTCGATGGGGGACAGATCCGGAGATCTTGCTGGCCAGGGTAATTGACGTACACCTTCTAGAGCACGTTGGGTGGCACGGGATACATGCGGACGTGCATTGTACTGTTGGAACAGCAAGTTCCCTTGCCGGTCTAGGAATGGTAGAACGATGGGTTCGATGACAGTTTGGATGTACCGTGCACTATTCAGTGTCCCCTCGACGATCACCAGTGGTGTACGGCCAGTGTAGGAGATCGCTCCCCACACCATGATGCCGGGTGTTGGTCCTGTGTGCGTCGGTCGTATGCAGTCCTGATTGTGGCGCTCACCTGCACGGCGCCAAACACGCATACGACCATCATTGGCACCAAGGCAGAAGCGACTCTTATCGCTGAAGACGACACGTCTCCATTCGTCCCTCCATTCACGCCTGTCGCGACACCACTGGAGGCGGGCTGCACGATGTTGGGGCGTGGGCGGAAGACGGCCTAACGGTGTGCGGGACCGTAGCCCAGCTTCATGGAGACGGTTGCGAATGGTCGTCGCCGATACCCCAGGAGCAACAGTGTCCCTAATTTGCTGGGAAGTGGCGGTGCGGTCCCCTACGGCACTGCGTAGGATCCTACGGTCTTGGGGTGCATCCGTGCGTCGCTGCGGTTCGGTCCCAGGTCGACGGGCACGTGCACCTTCCGCCGACCACTGGCGACAACATCGATGTATTGTGGAGACCTCACGCCCCACGTGTTGAGCAATTCGGCGGTACGTCCACCCGGCCTCCCGCATGCCCACTATACGCCCTCGCTCAAAGTTCGTCAACTGCATATACGGTTCACGTCCACGCTGTCGCGGCGTGCTACCAGTGTTAAAGACTGCGATGGAGCTCCGTATGCCACGGCAAACTGGCTGACACTGACGGCGGCGGTGCACAAATGCTGCGCAGCTAGCGCCATTCGACGGCCAACACCGCGGTTCCTGGTGTGTCCGCTGTGCCGTGCGTGTGATCATTGCTTGTACAGCCCTCTCGCAGTGTCCGGAGCAAGTATGGTGGGTCTGACACACCGGTGTCAATGTGTTCTTTTTTCCATTTCCAGGAGTGTATTTAGGATGACAATCAAGTCTACAGAAGATGGTTGGTTTTTGTGACAAGATGAGCAAAATATTACTCAAGGTTGCTCGAGTTCACAGTGGACGCAGGCTGGTGAACCAACAAGTTTACGCCTCTGCTAGTGGCATTTACCTTAGCTGTGATGAGCTGTCGGCTACAAGACTGCTCTCGCCCTCTGAAAATCCTATAAAACGCTAATCAAAATCTTTACTGATTTTATCAGCAGAAAGTTTCCTATGTTTCTCGTCAGGCGAGAAAACATCCACTCATCCCTAGGCTGGAAATATGGCGATATACACGTGCATAGATGGATCACCGTGTATACTACAATGCCCTCTCGGTTCTCGCAAGAACAATTAACTACGTGGCTGTTTCGTTTCTCTGCTCAGCGACTCTTCAGCTAATTTCTAGCTGAATTTCAGCTGAAGTGAACGCAGTGTTCACACAGAATTCCTCTTTTGGCGTCGTACAGAGTGAGATGCGTTTTCAGGTTTGTGTCTTTTGTAGCAAACTGTCCCCCACCTGTGTCCTTTCACGTTTCACATCACGGCTTTTTCAGACCAATAGGAGCGCTCCTTTCATCTTGTGGAATCTACCTCTACCAACCAAAAGGGCCTACCTTCAAACTGTATCGAAATTCCGTCCGTTTCTACTCCTTCCGAGTTTATTCCAGCCAGTCGGACATTTTGTGCCCACTCCTGACGCCAAAAGTTGCACGCGTACATCATGAGTGTACCACGGGCATTTCACGTGATCAACTGAGTAGCTGGCCTGTTTGTATCCACTTGGAAATTCACCAACACAGTTTTCTAAATAATTTCTCTGTAGAAGCAGCACTGGCCCCTACCTGCTCTTCTCGATGTTCGTCCAGCGTGCTCGTTGTCCCTCTCATCACCGGTCACCAGACCCTTTTTAAAAGTGTTCCGTTGTACCCAGGCTGTGACAACACAACCTGCATCTGCCCCCGAACTAAAACATTTCCTCCAGCAGCTTTTTTCACCTTTTGCTCATTGACATGCAGGATTTGAGTTCAGTGTGTTAATACCATCAAATCGAGTGTCATCCCTTTGCATTACATATTGTACATGTTAACAGGCAAATCTGCTCATTATCGCCAAAGTATGTCAGTTGACATAAGTATCTACTTGATACGACTTATAAAATCTCTCATTTAAGGTGCGATATTGATATTCATTCAATCTGCCACCTTACAACCTTTATATATTTTATGTGAACAAAAGTATCTGCATATCTATTTGTGGGAATTAAAATGGGGTATGGGTCCACTCTTCACCTTTGGTATGGCTTGAACTCCGCTGGGGGCGCGTTCAGTGAGGTGTCTCAGTATCAGTGTAGAAATGACAACTCGTTCTTCCTCAAGAATCTGAACCAGAGGTCTTGGGGTCTTGGCCGAAGTCGACGTTTTAACTCATCACATATCTAGGTATTCCACTGGGTCCAAGTCAAGGTTCTCAGCAGGTCAGTCCATTTCAGGAATGTTATTGTTCACAAATCAGTGCTTCACTGATTTTGCTTTACAACAGGGTCAACTGTCATGCTAATGCAATCACTCATCGTCTCCGAACTGTTCCTCTACTGTACCCAGTACACAGTGCTTTAAAATGTAAATCCTTCCACATTTGGGGTTTCTTAAGTGCAGTAAGGAGACCACTCCCTAACCACGAAAGACACCTGCATACCGTAACACCACTAGTCTGGACTTCGCAACTGGCACAAAAGGCGATGAAAGGTAACGTTCTCCAGGCATTCGCCAAACCAGAATCCTTCCATCAGATTGTCACAGGGTATAGCTTGATTCATCACGCCAGATAAATCGTTTCCAGTCACCTGCTGTCGATCGTCGTTGCTCTTTACAGCACCTCAAGGGTCGCATAGCCTTGGCTACAGGAATGTTTGGCTTATGAAGAGCTGCTCGATCTCTGTACCCCATCCGTTTTAACCGCTGTCCTTTATTTATAGAATATTTTTTTCTACTTTCTACCGGCACTATGTGCTGTAAGAATAGGGGACAATTCCTGAAAAAACGAAATATCCGCCCGCTATAGGTAAGACCTTTAACTTTTGTTGCAGTGTCACCCACATTTGTGTGTAATATTATGTTGATAATTTTCAGTTTAGGTCCGCCTATGTGAATCTGAATAAAACCAGTTTCAACTGCTCTCCGAATGTTGGGTAGTTTGTTTCAAACTGCTTACCTCTGACATGTTCTTTGTTACGTGTTTCAAAATTTTTCTCTCTGTCATTCCCATTTATATTGCATAACAACTTTGGCATTCAACCTTTTATGTTTCTACTCTTGGAAATTTGCCTGTCTCGATTCTTGACTGGCTTGTTTGAAGAGTTTGCACAGTTTTATGTGACATACCTGTATAGAGGCGCTGCTACTTTAGTATGCGGGCCATTCTGCACATTAGTCTATGTGTGTTTGTCATAATATATCGTGTCCTTTAAAACAATGGGACGAACATTCTACCAAGACAGAAGAAGACGTATCATCAATGAAATGACAATTAAATCAAGACCCTAAGCTGTTGAAGGGCGTTGATATACATCAACGGGACAGTTGGAAATGAGTGCCCTGATCGGTACTCGAACCCGCTCTATCCATCTGAGCCACCGAGGGCACAGAGTATAGTGCGACTGCAGGGATTTATCCCTTGCACGTTTCCCGTGAGAGCCACATTCCCAACCTAATGTCCACACACTACATTTGTAAGTACGATGTTTAGGTTTTTATATTGGTAACGCCACGTAGCGCTCTGTATGAAAATTACTGGCTGTGCTGTGTGCAGTCTGTGGCTGGGTGGCATTGTTGTAAAGTTCGCTATTGTAGTGTTGGGCTGTCGGCTGTTAACAGCGCGTAGCGTTGCGCAGTTAGAGGTGAGCCGCCAGCAGTGGTGGATGTGGGGAGAGAAATGGCGGAGTTTTGAAATTTGTAAGACTGGATGTCATGAACTGCTATGTATATTATGATTTTTCAACACTATTAAGGTAAATACATTGTTTGTTCTCTATTAAAATCTTTCATTTGCTAACTATGCCTATCAGTAGTTAGTGCCTTCCGTAGTTTGAATCTTTTATTTAGCTGGCAGTAGTGGCGCTCGCTGTACTGCAGTAGTTCGAGTAACGAAGATTTTTGTGAGGTAAGTGATTCGTGAAAGGTATAGGTTAATGTTAGTCAGGGCCATTCTTTTGTAGGGATTATTGAAAGTCAGATTGCGCTGTGGAGGCCACATGCAGGAACGTTCGTTGAACGTTCGTTGAGGAGACACCGTTGGTAGCCCCTTGATTCACCTGGCCGGTCAGTCGCTCAACAGTTTCACGTATATTCGTCCGTACACATATCCATGCCCGTCGTTCGCCACTCTCATCTATGGCCCATGCTGCACCACATTTGCCTCAGCAGTGGTTTTGGATAGCGCCATTTTGCCGTGCATGGTATCCTTCTAAGAATGGCGGCAGGCGAACAGTTTGCAAACTTAGCCGTTTCAGAAATGCTTCCACCAATGGCCCGAAAGCCAAGGATCGTGGCCGATTGGATGTTAGATAAATCCACTGTTACCTCATTACGACACATGAATGCACAATTTTCCGCGTCGCTCGGACACGCTTTGTATACACTCATGCTGGGAAAAAACAGAGCACCTTGAACGACTAGGAATAGTACGCTCATATTCACAGGCATGTACATTAATATGTTCTGCAGAAATGATTAGCATTTGAAGCATTGCCGCCCGCGAGTTCGAGGTCAACATCGATATCGCGGCGCAAGAGACTACATACCGATAAGATAATGTACGGATGTGACTTCAGCAGATATGCAGGGTGCCTCGCAGACGTATGTGCGAACCGTACCGTCAAATCAAGAGAGCGGGTTATTGGCATGAGATAATGTGATGTACCCATCCGAGAAATTACTGCTCGTCTGGGACGAAGCGTTTCAGCAGTGCAACGAGTGTGAGGAGAACGGTTCACAGAAGGCTATAGAACTTGACGAGGTGGGTCGGATCGCACCACCCAGTCGACCCCTCAGAAGATCGACATCTCATCCGAATGGCATTGCAGGACAGATGGCTCTGAGCACTATGGGACTTAACATCTGTGGTCATCAGTCCCCTAGAACTTGTTGTTTGTTGTTGTGGTCTTCAGTCCTGAGACTGGTTTGATGCAGCTCTCCATGCTACTCTATCCTGTGCAAGCTTCTTCATCTCCCAGTACCTACTGCAACCTACATCTTTCTGAATCTGCTTAGTGTATTCATCTCTTGGTCTCCCTCTACGATTTTTACCCTCCACGCTGGCTTCCAGTACTAAACTGGTGATCCCTTGATGCCTCAGAACATGTCCTACCAACCGATCCCTTCTTCTAGTCAAAATGTGACACAAACTTCTCTTCTCCCCAATCCTATTCAATACATCCTCATTAGTTATGTGATCTACCCATCTAATCTTCAGCATTTTTCTGTAGCACCACATTTCGAAAGCTTCTATTCTCTTCTTGTCCAAACTATTTATCGTCCATGTTTCACTTCCATACATGGCTACACTCCATACAAATAAATTCAGAAACGACTTCCTTACACTTAAATCTACACTCAATGTTAACAAATTTCTCTTCTTCAGAAATGCTTTCCTTGCCATTGCCAGTCTACATTTTATATCCTCTCTACTTCGACAATCATTAGTTATTTTGCTTCCCAAATAGCACAACTCCTTTACTACTTTAAGTGCCTCATTTCCTAATCTAATTCCCTCAGCATCACCCGACTTAATTCGACTACATTCCATTATCCTTGTTTTGCTTTTGTTGATGTTCATCTTATATCCTCCTTTCAAGACATTATCCATTCCGTTCAACTGCTCTTCCAAGTCCTTTGCTGTCTCTGACAGAATTACAATGTCATCGGCGAACCTTAAAGTTTTTATTTCTTCTCCATGGATTTTAATACCTACTCCGAATTTTTCTTTTGTTTCCTTTACTGCTTGCTCAATATACAGATTGAACAACATCGGGGAGTGGCTACAACCCTGTCTCACTCCCTTCCCAACCACTGCTTCCCTTCGATATCCCTCGACTCTTATAACTGCCATCTGGTTTCTCTACAAATTGTAAAGAGCTTTTCGCTCCCTGTATTTTACCCCTGCCACCTACAGAATTTGAAAGAGAGTATTCCAGTCAACATTGTCAAAAGCTTTCTCTAAGTCTACAAATGCTAGGAACGTAGGTTTGCCTTTCCTTAATCTAGCTTCTAAGATAAGTCGTAGGATTAGTATTGCCTCCCGTGTTCCAATATTTCTACGGAATCCAAACTAATCTTCCCCGAGGTCGGCTTCTACCAGTTTTTCCATTCGTCTGTAAAGAATTCGTGTTAGTATTTTGCAGCTGTTACTTATTAAACTGATAGTTTGGTAATTTTCACATCTGTCAACACCTACTTTCTTTGGGATTGGAATTATTACATTCTTCTTGAAGTCTGAGGGTATTTCGCCTGTCTCATACATTTTGCTCACCAGATGGTAGAGGTTTGTCAGGACTGGCTCTCCCAAGGCTGTCAGTAGTTCTAATGAAATGTTGTCTACTCCCGGATCTTATGTACATTAATATGTTCTGCAGAAATGATTAGCATTTGAAGCACATCCGCCCGCGGTTTCGAGGTCAACATCGATATCGCGGCGCAAGACTAACTACCGGTAAGATAATGTATCGGTGTGACTTAAACGGAAGCGCATACGCCTCGCAGACGTAGGCGCGAACCGTACCGTCAAATCAAGAGAGCGGGTTATTGGCATGAGATAATGTGATGTACCAATCCGGGAAATTACTGCTTGTCTGGGACGAAGCGTTTCGGCAGTGCAACGAGTGTGAGGAGAACGGTTCACAGAAGGCCATAGAACTTGACGAGGTAGGTCGAATCGCACCACCCAGTCGACCCCTCAGAAGATCGACATCTCATCCGAATGGCATTCCAGGACAGATCTGCGTCATCCTCGGCTCTGGCGCAACAGTGCAACACATGGTACTCTGTCAGGGGTGACAGTCCGTCGTCGTTTATTACGGCAAAGGTTACGTGTGCGTCATCCACTACTCCATCTACCTTTGATTGATGTGCAGGAAAATGCTAGACGGAAATTGTGCGTGGAACGACGTCAATGGGGTCAGGAATCGCAAAAATGTTCAAATGTCTGTGAAATCTTATGGGACTTAACTGTGAAAGGTGGTTACACTGAGCCACAGCGCCAGAGAGTTTTGTTTCGCCGCCTCCACTGGCAGTGATTATTGAGAAGTAGCGGAGGGCAGTGCTTGTTGAGAACTCGTAGTAGTCAGTGCTTGCTGAGATGTCGTAGTGAAGAGTTCTTGTCGAGAGGTCGTAGTAGGGAGTTCTTGTTGAGATGTAGTAGTAGCGAGTCGGTGTGGAGATATTCTAATGATTAGAGTGCTTTTCATCAATATAAATGAAGGTAACAAACTCCTTTTCTTTTTTTTCTCATTATTTCAATGTCCTGAATAACGCGTCATCACAGGTTCAGTCAACAAAGCATCTGGCTTGTGTTCTTGTATTAGAGTGTAATTCTGGTTTTCTTGCGCAATTATAGTATTTCTAATTTTTTTTATCACGTCAGTATAAATGGTATTTGAAATTTCTTGTCTTATTGAAGAAGAACCGCGCCAGATGTGTACGTTGAGTCAAACTTCCACACACAGAACAGTTATACTTGTGCTTTGGTTTCGTAGGTTTTATAGTTGCTGGGGACTTAATTAATTAATTGTGTTAACGAAAATTTTCATTTCATTCTTTGTTGTTGTTCTATGCAGTCAGATTGCGTAATAATACTAGTCAGGGCCAACCGTTTACGAGACACAGCGTAATCGGACATACAGCTACCAAAATTAAAAATGATTTTCAAATTTAATAATTAAGCCCCCATGCAACTGCTAAGGTCATAAGGCCCTAAGCTTACACACCACTTAGCCCAGATTATCCTAAGGACAAACACACAACACACCCATGCCCCAGGGAGGACATGAACCTCCGCCGGGACCAGTCGCACAGTCCATGATTGCAGCGCCTAAGACCGCTCGGCTAATCCCGCGCGGCAGGAATGGCATCACATAGTGTTTTCGGACGAATCCAGGTTCTGTCTGTTTGAAACTGATGGTCGCATGTTGGTTCGCCGCAGACGTGGGGCAACGACATAAACGTGCATTCGCAAAAGACATACAGCGCCAGCTCGAGGCCTTGTGGTGTTTGATGCCATTGGGTACAACCACAAATCACAGCTGATGTGCGTCCAGCAGACTGTGACCATTGTGACCCACGTGAATGATGTCCTGCAGCCATAGCCATACCCTTTCTGCACACCATCCCAGACGCCATTTTTCAGCAAGACAGTGCACGACCACATGTTGCTGCACAAATAGGCGCCTTGTTTGTGTCACAGGATGTGAGCTTTGTGCCCTGGGCTGTCACCAGTCATGTCGCCAGTCGATAATGTGTGGGGTATGGTGAAATGAGGGGTGCAGCATTACGACCATTGCCAACCACCACAGGTGAACTTTGGAACTAGGTGAACTCAGCACAGATGGCTCCACCACAGCATGCCATTCGCGCCTTATACACGTCGATGTCATGACGCACAGAACAAGTTGTCAGGGCTCGTGGCAGACCCTGTGACTACGAGGCAACAAGCCACATGCTGAACCAAGGTGACTCAAATGCTAATTATTTGTGCAGAACACACTAATGTAGATGTCCTACTAATATGAACGCCCAATCTGTAGTCGTTCAAGGGTTTTTTTTTTTTTTTTTTTTTTTTTTTTTTTTTTTTTTTTTTTTTTTTTGCCGGCCGGAGTGGCCGTGCGGTTCTGGGCGCTACAGTCTGGAGCCGAGCGACCGCTCCGGTCGCAGGTTCGAATTCTGCCTCGGGCAGGGATGTGTGTGGTGTCCTTAGGTTAGTTAGGTTTAATTAATTCTAAGTTCTAGGCGGCTGATGACCTCAGAAGTTAAGTCGCATAGTGCTCAGAGCCACTCAGCCATTTTTTTCTTTCTCTGAACGTGAGTGTGTATAAAGCGTATAAAGAGACGAGACAGACAGTGCAGTCATAGGTCGTAATGCGGAAACGGAACGACTTATCTTAAGTACTGCCCCCTGCCATGTGTGAGTGGTTGTTGTGCGTTGACTTCCAGTATAGGCAGTGATCACATTAATGTGACTGGATCCTGTAGGTACACTACTGGGCCTGGTAACAACAATAAAATCGAAAATCACTATCGCACTCTCGTGGCCATTCTGCCAACCCCAGAGAATTGTTTTACATTAAATGAATTCGCAATTGTGAATAAGGACAACTATCAGCTGCAGAACGGAACGACGACACTGAAAGTTTGTGCCGGACCGGGACTCGAACCCGGCTTTCCCGCTTATTGCGAGCGGTCTCCTTCCGATTTTGCTATGCATGCACGACTGCCGATCAGACGCAAACTTCTATATGTCGTAAAGCACGCGTCCACGAGCTGTACTCGTACATCCATTGTGTATATTCCCGCACAGGTCAGACGTTGTACATAACGTCGCTTGCCCGGTATCGGCAGATAAGTATGATATTCCAGTACCTGTGTTTTTTGTAGGTATTATGATCGACATACCAGTGTTGGTGTGCACGAGTACAAAGTGACACTGACATCCGATAGTGTCAACTAGGTTTGCCATTTATTTTGTCAGACAGTATATTGCATGATAAAATAGCTTTTAATCAGTTACACATATACTGCCCTAAAATGAAAATTACACTACTGGCCATTAGAATTGCTATACCAAGAAGAAATGAAGATAAACGGGTAATCACTCGACAAATATATTATACTAGAACCGACATGTGATTACATTTTCACGCAATTTGGGTGCATAGATCCTAAGAAATCAGTACCCAGAACAACCACCTCTGGCCGTAGTAACAGTCTTGATACGCCTGGGCATTGAGTCAAACAGAGCTTGGATGGCGTGTACAGGTACAGCTGCCCATGCAGCTTCAACACGATACCGCAGTTCATCAAGAGTAGTGACTGGCGTATTGTGACAAGCCAGTTGCTCGGCCACCATTGACCAGACGTTTACAGTTGGTGAGAGATCTGGAGAATGTGCTGGTCACGGCAGCAGTCGAACATTTTCTGTATCCAGAAAGGCCCGTACAGAACCTGCAAAATGCGGTGATGCATTATCCTGCTGAAATGTAGGGTTTCGCAGGGATCGAATAAAGGGTAGAGCCACTGGTCGTAACACATCTAAAATGTAACGTCCGCTGTTCAAAGTGCCGTCAGTGCGAACAAGGGGTGACCGAGACGCGTAACCAGTGGCACCCCATGCCATCACGCCGGGTGATACGCCAGTATGGCGATGACGAATACACGCTTCCAATGTGCGTTCATCGCGATGTCGACAAACACGGATGCGACCATCATGATGCTGTAAACAGAACCTCGATTCATCCGAAAAAATGAAGTTTTGCCATTCGTGCACCCAGGTTCGTCGTTGAGTACACCATCGCAGGCGCTTCTGTCTGTGATGCAGCATCAAGGGTAACCGCAGCCATTGTCTCTGAGCTGATAGCCCATGCTGCTGCAAACGTCGTCGAACTGTTGGTACAGGTGGGTGTTGTCTTGCAAACGTCCCCATCTGTTGACTCAGGGATCGAGACGTGGCTGCACGATCCGTTACAGCCATGCGGATAAGATTCCTGTCATCGCGACTGCTAGTGATACGAGGCTGTTGGGATCCAGCACGGCGTTCCATATTACCCTCCTGAACCCACCGATTCCATATTCTGCTAACAGTCATTGGATCTCGACCAACATGAGCAGCAATGTTGCGATACGATAAACCGCAATCGCTATAAGCTACAATCCGATCTTTATCAAAGTCGGAAACGTAATGGTACGCATTTCTCCTGCTTACACGAGGCATCACAACAATGTTTCACCAGGCAACACCGGTTAGCTGCTGTTTGTGTATGAGAAATCGGTTGGAAACTTTCCTCATGTCAGCACGTTGTAGGTGTCGCCACCGGCGCCAGCCTTGTGTGAATGCTCTGAAAAGCTAATGATTTGCATATCACAGCATCTTCTTCCTGTCGGTTTAATTTCGCGTCTGTAGCACGTCATCCTCGTGGTGTAGCAATTTTAATGGCCAGTAGTGTACATTCCCGCACAGGTGAAACGTTGTACATGAAAGTCGGTTGCCCGGTAACGGCAGATAAGTACGATAATGCAGTGCCTGTGTTATTTCTAGCTGTTATGATTGACATACCAGCCACTGGCGTGCACGAGTACAAAGCGACACTGACATCCGACAGTGTCTTCTAGGTTTGCCATTTCTTTTGTCAGACAGTATATTGCATGTCAAAATAGTTTTTATTGAGTTACACATAGACTGCCCTAAAATGAAATTATAATGGTAAACCTATTCATATCGTTGTAAGGTGCCAGGTCATGGGCACTTACACGTTAGCCTACCAACATAGGTATTTATAATAAAGGGACTGGCCATGGCACCAGATCATGACTCTATTTAATTATGATAAATATGAGGCACTCTCGAGCAGTATTCCCTGCATGTCTGGATGATTGAGCCACCAACTTAAAGCGTTGGTGAAAAATATCGGAAGCTGAGGATTGTGGAATGTAAAGTCTGCAGATGGCCGTAGCCCGCCGGGCCGCCGTGGGCGGCAGGTAGCGGTCACCGGAAACGCGGGACAATACGGAGCTTCTGGGGACAGCCCGGCATCCGGAGCCACCTGTGCTGGGCAACACGTGGCGAAGGCGGGAATTTCGTTTGCCTAGGGGCGTTATGACCTACTCGATCATTGGGTAGATCTCAGTGGAGGGATTTCGGCGATGATACAGCGTTCGACATTGGCCGAAACTGAGTATTCTTCCGCCGCGGTTTCGTACGCGTGGGAGACGAGAGAATTGTGGAAGGACTTCGCCTTCCGCCATCGAGCGGTACGGACTTGGAGACGGCGTCCAGGCCATCGTCTTCGAAGGGATGTATATGGTCTGTATCGCAGCACTGCACCAAGGCGTGTTCCGTGCAGAGTTCTGCGGTTAGAGCTCTTTGTGTGGTCAGAAGCGAGATTTTTACCAACGCCTAACCACTTCCAACAACTTACCTAATATTCTCGATCTAGACGTTATCCTTGCGAGGTGCCGAGTATTTATCAGAGCAGCTGCCGGTAATAGGGGCGCGTAATTGCAAATTGTTAATGTGCCATTCTCAGGAGTGTGTGGGTGGACAAAGAAATTCACTTTTTTTTTTTGTAAATTTTGTCAGTAGTGGGGGATATCAAATTAAAATGCCAGTATTACAATCGAATTATCGACTTCGTTGTAGCTAGCATTTACCCTGTCCCAGTAAGCTTTACATGTACCCTAGTCACTGCACAGCTTGCCCAGACGGGAAGGAAAGAAGGTTTGCAGTACTCTATGTCAGCGACAGACTGATAAGCTTACACCGCCTTTCCGTTTCCTTTGTCCCAAAAACGTCCGCTAGAAGCGCCGCTACTTTTTTGACACCTGGTGTAAAACAAGCTCCTCGCTAGCAGAGACAGCGCAGCAGGAACCAAACGGCTCATCATCCCATCCTCTGGTATCGTCCGTCGCCGCTGGCGCTATTCCAGCGTGGAGCAATAATAAACGCTGTTCAGAGTCGCAGGCGCCCAATTTTGCCCCGCGCTGTTCCGGCAGGTGCAGCGCGCGCCGCCGGTGTCTCGGGACGCAGAACAGCGCAGCGCAACGGGCCGTCTGATTCAAACAAAGGCCAGGCGGCGCCGGATTCCGCAGCAGGGTGTCGAGTGAGGCGGTCCAGCCGAGGCAGAGAAGACCGGACCGGAGGCCGCCCTCATCCGCGCCTGCCCCGCTCCACTCGCGGAATGCGGCAGCAGTGCCGTCGGTGGAACACGAGGCGGCATTCCGGACCGAAATAGCCGCCGCCTGCGCCAGCACCGACGCAGCCGCACCACCACCACCAGCTGTCGCGTCTCCGCCTCCCCTGCACTACAGCGACCCCTCTGTCCTCCTGCGCTCGCCTGCTACCGGGAAACGTCGCCGAAACCTTGTGGTTGTAATGCTACTTGAATTACGTAACCATTACGGCACCTCACCTCAACCTCTCGATACCAGCAATATTCTACTGTGTTTCTGTAAAATAGTTAACATATTTCCGTGACAAGATTCAGATTTGATTTCATTAATGTAGAGGTACTTCGATACATCGATATGTATATATTGCAATGATATTATTCTTATGTGTATTCTTTTTTGTCACTATGATTTTTGGCGTACTTGTAACTCTGATTCTTGGGCGCGTAAGCGGTTATTTAGAGAGTGAAGCTTTGGTCGTCATGTTAAAAGGACGCAAATTGTAGTCAGTTTATGAAATGTGAACTTTAACAGTGAGGAAGATATTTTCAAGTATGTTTTATATTGTGGAGTGATGTTATGGAATGAGTTATGTGATATTACAACAAAAGTAGTAAAAAAGGAGTGTAACTTAAATTCGGAATGCTGATTACTTTTTTACATCACCATTGTCCTAACTTGCAAAAGTTTAATCTTCGAGAATGGTTTATGAAACACATCTATAAAACTTTTGAATATCACAGAATAACACCTAGGCCTCTTTGCAACCGAGCTTGGAATCATCACTACCTAGATTTTCGACGATTGGGCCATGAGTTCACAACGTGACCGGCGTGGGAAACACGAAAAGATGAGTGCCTAGTTTATCCATTATTTCAAGTAATGACTTTATTAACTGCGCTCTAATGCCACCTGCCACATAATATAACTTTGTTGTTGCCCGAAAATGCAATATTTAGCAGCGTGAGCAACACTGCAATCGTAATTAATTTTTGACCTTTGATGTGGTAGGGTTGGTCAAGCAAGGCAGGATTCGATTACGATTGTGGACTGGCCATAATCAGATATTATTGGTCGGCTTTTCTTTTAATCGCACACAATTTATTTAAAATCAACAACAAATTAAAATAGTAGTAATAATTTAAGAATTGTATCACGGCTGAAGGCCTTAATGGCAATAAATTAAGAACTGATTAAACTTATTGCAACTTAAAATTACAGTTATTAAAATATTCCCACTGCCTTATCCAAAATTCTTCAAAAAGTAATGTATTGTAGAGTAGCTTCACACCTTTGTAAAAATAAAGTTTTTACAAAATGTCAGTTTGGTTTCCAGAAGGGTTTTCCAACGGAAAATGCTATATATACTTTCACTAAAGAAATATTAAATGCTCTGAGTAACCGGGAATCACCCGCTGGGATTTTTTTGTGATCTCCCAAAGGCTTTTGATTGTGTAAATCATGGAATACTTACAGATAAGCTGAAGTACTGTGGTATGAATGGGACAGTGCTCAAATGGTTTAAATCATACCTAACTGGAAGAGTGCAGAAAGTTGAAATAAGCAGTACACACAGTATGCAAAAAACTGGTGATTTCTCAAATTGGGGTACAATAAAGGTTCGATCTTGGGTCCTCTGCTGTTCTTAATATATATTAATGACTTGCCATTCTGTATTCATGAAGATGCAGAGCTGGTACCTTTTGCCGATGATACAGGTATAGCTATCACTCCCAGCAGACAAGAATTAACTGGTGAAATTGTAAACGATGTTTTTCAGAAAATCAAATTGGGGTACAATAAAGGTTCGATCTTGGGTCCTCTGCTGTTCTTAATATATATTAATGACTTGCCATTCTGTATTCATGAAGATGCAGAGCTGGTACCTTTTGCCGATGATACAGGTATAGCTATCACACCCAGCAGACAAGAATTAACTGGTGAAATTGTAAACGATGTTTTTCAGAAAATCATTAAATGGTTCTCTCCAAATGGGCTCTCATTAAACTTTGACAAAACACAGTGTATACAGTTCCACACAGTAAATGGAATTAATAAATATAGACATGGGTCAGAAATCGGTAGCTAAGGTGGAATATTCAAAATTTCTAGGTGTATGCATTGATGAGGGGTTTAACTGGAAAAAACACACTGTGGATCTGCTGCAACGTTTGAGTTCAGCTACTTATGCTATTAGGGTCATCGCAAATTTTGGTCATATACATCTCAGTACATTAGCTTACCAAGCCCATTTTCATTCTCTGCTTTCGTACGGCATCATATTCTGGGGTAACACATCATTGAGTAAAAGAGTGTGCATTGCACAAAAGCGTGCAATCAGAATAATTGGTGGAGCTCATCCAAGATCATCCTGCAGACACTTATTTAAAGAGCTAGAGATCTTCGCTGTAGTCTCACAACATAAATATTCACTTATGAAATTTTTTATTAACAATCCAAACGAATTCAAAAGTAATAGCAGTGTACATGGCGCCAACACTAGGAGAAAGGATGATCTTCACTACTCAAGGTTAAATCTAACTTTGGCTTAGAAGGGGGTAAATTATGCTGCCACAAAAGTCTTTGGTCACTTACCTAATAGCAGCAAAAGTCTGACAGATAGTCATACGGCATTTAAAAGGAAATTTAAAGAATTTCTTAATGGCAACTCCTTCTACTCATTAGATGAATTTTTGGATACAGTAAGTGGGTAATTTCCCCCCCCCCCCCCCCCCCCCCCGCCAAAAAAATTAAAATTATTAAGTGTCATGTAATATTTTGTGTAATGTAATAGCTTGTATATACACCTTTTATTAACCTGACACGTTCCACATCATTACGAAGTGTCGTATTCATGATCTACTGAACAAGTACTAATCTAATCTATTGAAACCAAGCCACCAAGGTCTTAAAGGCTAACTGCTAAAATACAATTGTCATATTAGAATTTTAAGACCACCAGCGACAGTCACGGCTGAAGGCCTTTAACGCCAAGAATGACAATTATTTTAAAAAATTAACAAACATACTGTCAACAGCAAGCCAATAGCAAAAGTTAATTTAAAAGATAGCAACTGATCACCAAACAGGTGAGACAAAATGATAGTAAACTTGGTAGCACAACCGTTTAAACTTGTTGTAACGCCAAGAATGGCAATTATATTTTTAAAAAAATTAGAAATATAGAATAAAAGAGCAAATATAATAACAAGGTTGATTCAAAAGGACAAGCAATTGATTACCAAACAGGTGAGACAAATGATGGTAACTTGGTAATACAATAGTAAATAATAACACAATAATAAAACAAAAGGGCTAGTCACAGACAGTGCTCCAGGAATCGTCCTCTGAGTAGGTCAGGCCAAAAACACTTTTGCGAGCGATGAGAAAGGCAGCCGAGAGTTATATTCACTTCACGAGATGGTAACTCAGACTAGTGGCAGTTTAACGAATGACTAATGATAATCTTGCTGAAGCTACCTAACGTCCGATAACCAATGCAACGATGGAAAACCACGCCATAGTCGGAACCGGTGGTCAGCACTACGTCCTCAGAATGATGTGTTTAGAACTTCCGAAAGCAGAAACGAACCACTACTATCAGAGCAGAAGAAACAACAAGCGACCTACAAATCAAGGAAACTGTCAAAACTACACGCCTTACTGGACAGCAGCGGCAAAGCGAGGAAACGTACACTGCCGTTACATACACTAACCTCCAGGGCAGGTCACTGGTGCGTTAGCGGCCAGCAGGCAGGAAAAATAGCGCTGGTTGAACTTAATAAATAGTAAAACATAGAGCCGGCAGGTGTGGCCGAGCGGTTCTAGGCGCTTCAGTCTGGAACCGCGCGACTGCTATGCCCGCTGGTTCGAATCCTGCCTTAGGCATGGATGTGTGTGATGTTCTTAGGTTAGTTAGGTTTAAGTAGCTCTACGTTCTAGGTGACTGATGACCTCAAATATTAAGTCCTATAATGCTCAGAGCCATTTGAGCCATTTTAGTAACACATAGAATGCGGCAATTATTAACAAGAAGTCGAGGAAAGTTAATTAGATCCGTGTTCCTCAACACGAACCCAAGCACTGGAGAATCGTGAGATCTCACAGTGGTGGAGGTTTCACTGCTAGGATTAAAATCCACTCAACTTAAAGCTTGTTGGATCCGGTTGATGACTAGGTCGTGTACCCTCGCGACAACAGCCCTTCCATCCAGCAGTGCATGTGTGCTGCTGCGGTCCCGGCGTGTTCTGGCACTGCCCTCTTGGCTCCTCCGGAGTCCCCAACCGAACTGCTCACTCACACGACCCGGAAGAACAACCACGTCACCCCAAAGATAGTGCCACAGTTACTACATATCGACAATGCCGCTCCTGTCACTAGCAGACCGGCAACGCTTGCGAAACCAAGTGGCGCCAGTCAACACAAGAAGACAAACAACCGCAACCAGGTCAACTAAACGATGCAGTCCTCCAACAGACGAGGGAAACCTACAACCAGCACCAACGCGAGCCGCAGCACGGCTCAGTGGCGAGGCCTTCCTGGAAGGAGGCCAGCAACTGTCTACAGTGACGCCGCAGCCTAGGTGCTACCAGTCCAATGCGCAGCGTCCGGCTGGAAATTTCGTCGCACGTGTATCAACCGTCACTTACCGGATGTAGAAATATGAAACCGGAATTTCCCTACAGATAATGCTAGCCATCAGTGTAGGGCCTGTGACACCGCGTCTGCAGAGCCATCTCCTCCCTGTAACGACTGACGGCGAATGTCAACACACAGTAACCCAAGTTCCATAAATCGGTATCTGTTTCAAACCTGTAAACATGTCGAGTTTTGTGCCTACTAACTACGATTTGCGGACACCATTGGTTTTCTGTTATCATTTGAAGAAAACTGATGCAGAATCGCATCGAATGCTTGTCGAAGCTTTCGGCCAACATGCTCTTGGGAAAACACAGTGTTTCGAGTGGCTCAAAAAATTCGAAAGTGGTGATTTTGAAGTGAAAAACGACGACCGCGAGAAACCACCGAACAAGTTCTAAGACAACGAATTGCAGGCCTTATTGGATGAAGATGATACTCAAATTCAAAAGGAAATCGCGAAACAATTGAATATGACGCCGAACCCCGTTTCTCTTCAGTTTAAAGCTATGGATAAGGTTCGGAAAATGGGTTCCGCAAGAACTGCATGAATTACAGCAAGCATATCGAAAGACCTTGGGAAATGCTGCTCGCCAGGTACAAAAGAAAGTCGTTTCTCCACCGAATATTGACAGGTGATAAAAAATGTGCACCGGACCGAGTCTCGATCCTGCACCCAGTTTTCATCTGCCAGGAAGTTTCATATCAGCGTACAATTCACTGCAGAGTGAATGTTTCAGAAATGGCTCTGAGCACTATGGGACTTAACTTCTGAGGTCATTAGTCCCCTAGAACTTAGAACTACTTAAACCTAACTAACATAAGGACAGCACACACGTCCATGCCCGAGACAGGCCTCGAACCTGCGACCGTAGCGATCGCGCGGTTCCAGACTGTAGCGCCTAGAACCGCTCAGCCCCGCCGGCCAGCAGTGAATGTTTCATTCTGCAAATAAGTCTATTATTTCGTTTAGCCATTCACATACGAAGTAACTGCAAGAAAAGACCGATGCATTCAAGCCGAGCTCACCATCGTCCCAAAAGTAACACAGAGCAGATTTTTAAGCATGTGCTGCAGCGTAATTCTCCCAAGATAAAGACTGAGAATTTCAGCGATCAGAATTCAAAGCTTTATTGCTGCAGATTCTTTCAGTATCGTTGTGGGTACTACACTCCACAATCGATTCAAAGATTCCATAACGTTATTTCCCCTACTTTTATTACTTCTGAAATCTCCATAACTTCTTGAAATGAACACACATTAAAAACTCCCACCGAAATTATATAAAATTACTACACTACAAAACTACAACAGAGGTTCTCTTTTCTCGTCCGTCATCTACGCCCAGAGACACTCTACCACACTACTTGCTCTCCTGTTTACGTCGCCACATAGCCCCCCTCCTGTAGAGCGGAGCTCGTGGTATATAGGGGTAGTGATGTCGAATCGTTCTGCCTGCTCGTGTGTGAAATGGTTCTGGTGCCGTTGCGCGTTTGCCTTCATCGAATGTAGGAGGTTCTGAAGGCGATTGTATGTCTGTTGCACTTGACTCCATCAACGTTGTTGGTGAAGTAGTACTTGAGGCCACTAGCGTGGAGGTTGAGGGAGCTAGAGACGATCTGTTTGCAATTGTTGGCTGACGGTGTGGTTTTCGACGTACGGCCTCTTCTGATGGCGATAGGTACGCCGGTTTAACGCTCTCGATGGACACTTTGTTTGGGCTGGCATTGTATGCGCGACTCTTTCTAAAATGGATAGGGTCCTCTGTAGGGCATTTGCAAGGGCACTCTGCCGCTATCCAAGGGGAGCATGACGTGGGTGCAGTCAGCCAGGTGTTCATGCACAAAGATTGGCAGTGGCACATAGAGGGACGCCGTCGAAGGACGATGCAGTTACTCATCTGTAGCACCAAGGAGCCAGGGTCCTCTGTATGGCATTCCTGTTGCTTGGAGAAAAATTTCAAAGCCAATCTTCTTGAGGTTCCACCAAACACGATATCTGTATTTGACACGCCAAGGTCAGAGAGCAGCACTTGTAAACCAGTGGTAAAGCAGTCAGCCAGGAAGAACTGTGCCATTGTTGAGCCGTGCATGGCTACCGCTCGTGCCATCACTTACATCCTAGTTTTTTTTTTTTTTTTTTTTCGTGTTGCCACCTCGTTATGTTAGTTTCAGTTTCAGTTGTCACTGAGTTGCTGCTTTGTCTGCCCATCAGCGGCAGCAGCAGCGCCTATCGATATAGCCTCCACGTGTTTCTTTGCTGCACTGTTATTACTTCCCGGTTGTCGTCTGTCGTGAGTTGGAACGTGCAAGGAGGGCATTTCGGACCTGCCAGGCGTGGAGTTGGAATGCGGCACTAGTTCAGTCGGGAAGACGTTTTCTGTCGATAGTCAAGCTTAGAAGTTGCGCTGTAATGTTTGGTCAACTAAATAAAGTGTTATGCTTGGAATGTAACTGACAGCCGCTCATTCTGGCCCCCTTCCACAATTCCTACTACTTGTCCTGTCCTGCGGGTTTAGCAGGGCGTCTCAATGGCAACGCTGACGTAAGTGCCATGTGCTAACGTTCGACCATGCCATTTCTCGCTGAACGGTAGCTGGTGGAATGATGATGAATGAACCCACATAGCGTGGTCAACTTCTTGAACAGGGCTGACTCAGGCCGGAGTGGCCGAGCGGTTCTAGGCGCTTCAGTCTGGAACCGCGCGACCGCTATGGTCGCAGGTTCGAATCCTGCCTCGGGCATGGATGTGTGTGATGTCCTTAGGTTAGTTAGGTTTAAGCAGTTCTAAGTTCTAGGGGACTGATGACCTCAGAAGTTAAGTCCCATAGTGCTCAGACTCAAACGGCCGTAGCCTGTCGTCACTTGCCAGTACGAGTTTGTTTACTCCAATGATTTGACTTTAAACATCTTGTACAAGAGAGGTGTAAAATGTTTCCTTGTTTTATATAATTAACTACTGGAAGAAGCTAATGCCATTTTACAAGCCTCAGAAGAACAAGTCACTCGAGGATCTCTTCACAGCAGCACAAATTATTAAAACAGTAACTGCAAGATTATCTATGAGAGATAAAACATATTTGGTTACAAAATAAGTCGACCAAGCACATAAAATCAAATGGCTCTGAGCACTATGGGACTTCAATTCTGTGGTCATCAGTCCCCTAGAACTTAGAACTACTTAAACCTAACTAAACTAAGCACATCACACACATCCATGACCGAGGCAGGATTCGAACCTGCGACCGTAGCGGTCGCGCGGTTCCAGACTGAAGCGCCTAGAACCGCTCGGCCACTTAAGCCGGCACATAAAATCATAAAAATACTGTGGCTATAAAATAAATTTATTATATAATAATAACAGTATTAGTCTACTAATAGGAGTATAGGTATATTTAATAACATCACACGAAAAATCGCATAACAGATTACACATGGGAAATACTAGGATTTTTAATACTAACTCAGCAGTAGGAACCACAAGCTACTGGAAATAAAGATCACACGCTAAGTACATAAATGAAAAGACTTACTAATTTCAATTAGAGGTATCGGCCAGTGGTAGCTAACGAGATTACCGAAAGTAATATATTATGAAAAATTACCTGCCAGATGAAATTTTCCGATTTTTGTGTTCGTTTGAGGTCGGTTTGCACTTGTTTGATCGAGTTAAAATTTGTTACAGGCAATAGCTTCGATGACTGGAAGAAAATAAGTGGATGAGAGCTGAACTTTTGGAAATATGATGCCTTCGTTATATATCCTCAAAATACTTCTCTCGTTCTAAAGTTCTTTTGCTTGACCTCAGTAAAGCTGATTTGCAACAGAACAGAAATGTGAACAAACAAAGCAAGTTCTGGTGTGTGTGTGTGTGTGTGTGTGTGCTGGCTGGGTTAGTCGCTGCCGGAAGATGGATAGGAGCGGGCTGGGCTGTACGCAGAGGGCGTGAAGCATTGCCCGAATCCGGCGATCCTCACTGACTTAGCGCCCCCCTTTCCCCCCCTCTCCGCGCCCCTAAGTTACGGGATGCCGCCAGCGAATGCAATCTGCTACCGCGGCGATGCCTCACGTCTTAACGCGGAAAGAAGAATGGATTCTGCGGGCAGAACGTTAATCCGCCAAGCCGCTAAGAGAAAAATATTTCGCCAACCTAACGCTGTCTCCGAAAATAAGTTTTTCTTTATAACGCAGGCTTTTAACTTAGACGGCGCGGTTGTTGCGGGAGGCAAAGAGACTCCTGCGACTCTGCAGCTCCTATTAAATGATAAAGGGGCAAGTATACGGTCAGCCTTGCTGCATCGTAGGTTTCACAATAATCTGAAGCAAGCAACCTTCCAGACGCGTGCGAAACACATAGGAGGGCAGTGGAATGGCCAGTGTCTGAAAATAAAAGATAAAATATTGCCAAATGGAAACCGTTGAAGTCCATACTCATAATCTACGCTAAAGAAAAGTAAAAAACATACTGAAACACCCATAAGGGAGGGAACAACGAAACGAAACAGTTTTTTTATTTTTTTTATTCATTTTTATTTTTTTCCCCTTATTCATCAGTCTTCTGCCTGGTTTGATGCGCCCAGCCACGAATTTCTCTCCTGTGCCAACCTCTTCACCTCAAAGTAGCACTTGTAACCTACGTCCTCAATTATCTGCTGCATGTATTCCAATCTCTGACTTCCTCCAGAGTTTTTGTCCTCTACAGCTCTCTCTAGTATAATGGATGTCATTGCCTGGTGTCTTAACAGGTGTCATATCATCCTGACCCTTCTCCTTTTCAGTGTTTCCCACATATTCCCTTCCTCTCTGAATCTGCGCAGAAACTCTTCATTCCTTACCTTATCAGTCCGCCTAATTTTCAACATTCGTCTGTAGCACCACATCTCAAATGCTTCGATTCTCTTCTGTTCCAGCCTTCCCACAGTTCATGTTTCGCTATCATGCAATGCTGTGTTCCAAACGTATATTCTCAGAAATTTCTTCCTCAAGTTAAGGCCTATGTTTGATAGTAGTAGACTTCTCTTGGCCAGGAATGTCCTTTTAGCCAGTGCTAGTTTGCTTTTGGTGTTCACTTTGCTACGTCCGTCATTGGTTATTTTGCTGCCTAGGTACAGAATTCCTTAACTTCATCTACTTCGTGATCAACAATCCTGATGTTAAGTTTCTCACTGTTCTCATTTCTGTTCTCACTGCCTTCGTCTTTCTTCAAAAAAATGGCTCTGAGCACTATGAGACTTAACTTCTGAGGTCATCAGTCCCCTAGAACTTAGAAGTACTTAAACCTAACTGACCTAAGGACATCACACACATCCATGCCCGAGGCAGGATTCGAACCTGCGACCGTAGCAGTCGCGCGGTTCCGGACTGAGCGCCTCAACCGCGAGACCACCGCGGCCGGTGTCTTTCTTCGATTTGCGCTCAATCCATATTCTGATCTCTTTAGACTGTCCATTCCATTCAGCATATCTAGTAATTCTTCATCACTTTCACTCAGGATAGGAATGTCATCAGCGAATCGTATCATTGATACCGTTTCACCTTGAATTTTAATTCCACCCCTGAAACTTTCTTTGATTTCCATCATTGCTTCTTCCATGTACAGACTGAACAGTAGGGGTGTGAAAGACTACGTCCCTGTCTTACCCTATTTTTAATCCGAGCACTTCGTTCCTGGTCATCTAATCTTACTATTCCCTCTTGGTTCTTGTACATATTGCAGTTTTGTCATATGACGACATGGTTGGAGACCGTGACTGTTATTTGAAGACAAATGTTGATGGTGTTGAGACAGCAACCAGCCCCAAATTTATTTTCAGGTCCTTTATTCAACGGGTACCGTTACCGGTTTCGAATCGTTACGATTCATCTCCATACGGTTTTCATGCTTTGATTATAACATGTGGTGCATTTTCTTACAGATTAATTGTCCTAAAATATAAATAATACATAATTATAAGCTCGCCACACAGATGGTTGCGTTACAGATTTTCATTGGATGTGACTTACGTGAAATGTTGATTTGGAGTGTTTGTTTTCATAACATTCGTCCAACAGATGTGAATACATTCCCACTGCATTCTTATCGTTGTACACGTAAATTTTTCTCACTGAACACTTTAGATTTGTCACGGACTAGATTTCTAACACGCACCACATGTTTTGATACATACAAAGAACGCCAAATAAGGAGACGACGGGAATTGTTCAATTACAAAAGCTGATTACTTATCTCAAGGATCAATCTGCAGCATTAGAATGTATCCACGGCTACCTCAATAGGTTTACAGTGCCGTAACCTTTCAATCATATTTTATTTCACACTTAACTTCTGCGTAAACTTCTTGGCGATACACCATACAAATCATTAAATATAAATCAGTTACCCCCGGTCCTAGACATACACACAATGCAAATGGCGCCCACAAGGGCAGATTCAATGACAACTTTTGCATCCTGAAGAGATAAAATAAACTGATCACCAGCTATTGAGTAGAAGAACCATCTTTGCATGGAGTGAACAAGCACTCGACCATTAACGTAACCAGGGCGCAGCGACAATGTAGAGAAGGCTTTGCTTTGACCGACAATCTCTTCCGGACCACGGATACAGGATCAGAAAGTGTAGACACTGTTACCTGTAAGCACTTCTACGAACACCAGTACAGTGCGACCAGCGAACACTTCAATCATGAAGAAGTGGTTCTTATCAAACAAGCGGCCCTCAACCCCAACGGGACCGCGCTGTCACTCCAGGTCCAGACAAGACGTCTTCCGACAAAACACGCGTCTGTCCCCAGCTCTAGCCTAGTTCACCACCTTCCTCGTGCCTCTGCCAACCCGAAACCATTTCGCTGATCCGCCCGCGCCGCTAAGCGGACCACATTCACACGAGAAGTTACTCTCTGGCAAAGAGAATCTGTATCACCACTGACTCCAAAACTAGGGCACAAAGTCGGGAAAATACAAAATAACTTTCGGGATGGTTCTGCGCGTGGCACATACATGAATGAATAAACTCTGCAACTGCATTAGTATTTAACGTGATTGTCTTTCTGTGAATTATCAGTATATTGAATCTTTTGTTCTAACTATACATAGGGAAAAACGTTGTCCGAAAAGCAAATTTCTGCTGTTTGCTCTGTGTAACGTGACAGCAATTTCTGAAACTGCATGACAGTGGATTTTTACCATGTATCGAACGTAATTAGTGTAATCGCTGTATACAGAGCCTCGATAATTAAAACTAGCTTTGATGCAAAAACGTCATGTCCACTCAGCTGCCCGTTTTAATTAATGTCCCCGATTTGTTTCGGTCATTGTTTTCCACTAATTAGGTTCGACTGTTGCATAACAGTCGGCCGTGTTAAAACATCCTGTGACATATTTCAACCAATACATTCACACAGCATCCTTTTTTTTCCCTCTTACAAAGTGCTGGGTCTACTGTTAATAAACTAATATAAATAATGTGCAACCACGCAAGATCAGCTTACTCACCGTGCAAGTACGACTTCCTCGCCAGTAAAAGAGTTGAAGCAGATCAAGTTTTTCAAACAAATTGGTTCAAATGACTCTGAGCACTATGGGACTTAACATCTGAGTTCATCAGTCCCCTAGACTTAGAACTACTTAAACCTAACTAACCTAAGGACATCACACACATCCATGCCCGAGGCTGGATTCGAACCTGCGACCGCGGTTCCGAACTGAAGCGCCTAGAACCGCTCGTCCAGACCGGCCGGCCAAGTTTACAACCATTTTCATCACACTTTATTTACTTATTTCGGTATATCCTCTCGAAAGCTAGTTCCCAACTTTCCTGAGACAATCACCCCAGAGTTCAATAATTATTAGTACCTCTACCTTCCCCTACCCCCCCCCCCCCCCTCTCAGAGTCCAATATTTATTAGTACCTGTTCCTTCTCCTACCACCGTCAACATCAGCGCCTAACTAAACCTTAGAAAGAAAAATAATTTTCTGTAAACACTTTCATTTTTAAAGTGACTAAAGATAAATAGTGTTTCGTTTTTGTAGGTGTTTTATTAACCCACATGTCAATGGGACTACTGTTACTGCTTATTTCTAAGAATCTTTTTCTCTAGAATCATGCAATAATTTTCAGTGCATCGCGAGTGCTGCCTACAGCTCCTCTTTCGAAAATAAAGATAACTACTGACACTGAGGATGGATACTTGTTACCAAACATGCTTCCTCTGCACCACAGCTCTCCCTGGCGACACTTAATTTGCACTCACCCTGAACCCCTATCCCAGTCGCATTAATGTGATCACCCGTCAAGAGCCTGAATAACCACCTTTTCCAATGTGGACGTGGGGAAAGAGAATCAGTGAGTTTCCTGAACGTGCCGACAGCGATGTGGAACCATGTTTCCTCCATTAGCTTGGCCAGCTGCGCTAGGTTTCTCGTTTGAGGATCCAAGATGCGCACACCCGGATCTGGGTGGTCCCACAGATTCTCGACTGGTTTAAATTCAGTAGTTTGGTGGCCAGGGGAGTACGATAATCTTATTCCGGTGCTGTTCGAACCGCACATGTACACTGTGAGCCGTGTAACACGTTGCATTGTCCTGCCGATAGATGCCACTGTGCCGAGGAAAAGCAAACTATATGTAGGCGTGGACATGGTCCCCAATGGTATTTGCACACTTGTGTTGATCCATTATGGCTTCCAGAATGACGACATCACCCAGGGAATGCAACGAAAACAGACAATAACGGTCACACGTCCGGCATGAGCTCTTCCAACGATTGATGAAGGGCGGTACACGCCCACGCCCCTATGCCCAATGGAGTGTAAAACGTGATTCATCCGAAAAGGCCCCCTCTCGCCACTCAGTTGCGGTACTGGAGTGCTAATTCCAGCCTCTGTCGCCAACGAACAGTTGGCAGCACGAGTGCATGAACCAGGTGCCCTGTTCCGTATCTTTCCGCCATTTTGCCGATCGCTTTGATACACGAACGCACCGATAGGTCTTGTTTTCGAAACAGAGCCCCAACACTATTCAGTAAGCATGTCGAAAGCGATGCCGGTCCTGGCGAACCAAAACGCTATTGCCAGTTCTCCTCGCGCCAACCAATGAAAAGCAAACTGCCTCAGATCCGCGCATGAGCACTGCAGCGCCACAGTAGCACGAACTCGAAGCGGCTAGCAGCCGACACGGGCATGCCATTCTTCAAAGTACCTAAAAGTGTTGTTAGAGTATGTAATACTGTTCAAATTCCGTTGACCACGAGCTTCCATGAGTGGATGCTAACGACAGAGTATTGAATGTGTTCTGGAAACTGTCGTAAATGTCACATTATGACTTAAAAAAACGGTTCAAATGGCTCTGAGCACTATGGGACTTAACTGCTGAGGTCATCAGTCCCCGAGAACTTAGAACTACTTAAACCTAACTAACCTAAGGACATCACACACATCCATGCCCGAGGCAGGATTCGGACCTGCGACCGTAGCGGTCGCGCGGTTACAGACTGTAGCGCCTAGAACCGCTCGGTCAATCCGGCCGGCTATGTCTTTTTATTCTCATTCATATCGACGTCTTGTTTTGGATTTTACGTTTCGTAATATGGGTTAGGAATGGAGTGTAGTACCACACTGTACAAATGCATGTATAGAAACACCCGAAAAATTCGTCATTTTTTCTGTTTTCAATCGTTCCTTAGTTGCTTCAAAATTCATGGAGGTTCGTTCCGTCTATGCAACTAATTGAAGGCAGTTTTTTTATTGCCATACGCGTTTCGCTTCCTTTATTTCTGATGATGCTGCACAAATAAAAAAAGCGACACGAGTATGGGACTAAACTGCCTTCGATTAGTTGCAGAGACGGAACACATCTCCACGAACCCGAAAAATTGTTTAAGAGGGTGTCAAAGAATAAGAAGATGCATAGAACATGGTTCTAGCTAGGGATCCAAATGATGAAGTAGCCTATTTCCCTGTGTTATACATCTACGATTTGGTTCATAAAAACAAAATTTAAGAAATCGCCTTTTCAAGAGCATGTGGAGAATGCAGCTATAGAAGTTCGTTGTAGTTTATAACATGCATCTGATGAATCCAAATGTTTCATATATGGTGGTATAGTCCGAAAATACTGTGGCGGGAACCTTTCATCTCTGTCTACTGTTGTTAAGGATTCGATCGCAGATAAATAATTGTGACAAGCTGGAGTATAAAGACGATTGCTTCTAGTTTCATTCGCAGCAATTTACGTTGTGCTCTTAGATTCCTGTCTGACCACACTCTCGGAAATCGCTACGTATTCCGAAAAAATGGTGACTTATTTGTGACAAGAAGTAGTATAAATGTCACTGTCAGTTGTTTTACACACACTAATTTCATCTTTCACTTCTTAAACATATGAAAGTCACAAAATAGGAGACACTCTTTACTGAGAAACACCGCTCTTACGTGCAAATTACAACGAATATTACAGAAAAATGCTTAACTTTGACGATTAACGAGATCTCAGAATGTCTTGCAAAGACGAAGAGGGAAAAAAAAAAGATTTTTGCAATCAGGTATATACGAACCTACGCCCTTTGCCAGAGCAGTTCGTCGTCTTACCAACTACACTATTCCAACACGCCTATTGAGGGCACTTAATAGTATTAATTCCACACAAGAGAGACTTCGTTGCCAAATGATGCGGGCGTAAGCCGTAAATGCATGAAATTTTGGAAGGTTTCCTCTACTAGACTTCACAAAATCCTTTGCATTGTTACTTAAAAGTTTTAAACGCGTTTCGATAATTAATAAGTAAACCATTTGCGGAAAAGAGTACGCGAAGTCACTAGTAACACTCATGTAATGTACAGTCTTAGACAATAAAACTGACCGCCGGCCGGCCGCCACAGAGACTAAGTCCGAGTCATTCACTTAAAGTGGCCAATAAAGCTGACCGCCCCTGACAACTCTTAAGTCCAGCAATCTGCACAATCTGGCAACACTGTAAGATGCGGAAGTGTCAGGAGGAAGTGTTATCTACTTCCGAGACGTTGTCGGAGTACGTGAGCCCGTGGTCTAGTGGCAAGCGTCCTGCGTTCTAAACTTATAGTCGCCTGTCCGCGTCCAACTGTATTTTTTTTTTACCACAGTCGGTCTAAAGTTATGAGTCTGACTGAACATCGAAGATAATTCGCTTAACATTCTACCTACCAGCAATAACAAGTATTCCAGAAACAATTCCGCAGGATAGCTCGTGGCTGCGCCGCGATCATAACAGCTTACGCTCGAGCGTTTCCTCGCTCTGCAGCGGCTACCGGCCACCGGCCAGACGCCACCCGCCGCCTAAAATCCGGCGCCGCCCAGGTGAACGCGTCGCGACGCTGTCAGTGTCATTTTCGAATTTGAAGTTCTAGTTATCATCTGGCAGCTAAGCAATGGATTTCGCAAACTTGAAAATCATGAACTACAGTTAAGCATTGTAAAATTGAGTCGCAAGTGGAAATAGGTGTAACATCTGCAACACTTTTGGTATAACAGAGGGGAGAATGCAGAGGAGGCAGCTAGAAAGATTTGAATTGTGTGTGGAGCGACTGCTTTTGGGAAAAATACGCCAGGAATAGATATTCTTGTTTCAACAAAGATCGTTCTGGCATGAATGATTTTCCACATTAAGGAAGTCTCGACTACTGATGTATGTGATAGATTACCATTTTACCATCACGCGACATTTGCATTCAACAGGCAAAGTTCAGAAGTCTGGTGTAGGAGTACTGCATGCTCTAATTCCAAACAACAAAAATCAACGGAGTGACTATTATTGAACGTCATCAGGTCGCTCATTGAGCATTCGTATGCAGTACTGTTACTGGTGACGTGTTATGATGCCTTTATCGTTAGCTTCCTAAGAAGAAATGAAAGGCTGAACCCCTCCAAAAGATATAAACTCGAGCAAAGAGTAGTATGAACATAATATTTTACATCTGATAGCTCCAAAAGTGTGTTTTGGGCTACGGATTCTGCCCCAAGGGCTGTGTGCAACACAGCTGGAATTTGTTGCCAACAACTGAGACACCTTTCGGTCTTAGCGTAAGAAAATCGAGTAATACAACTACATCACATGTGTTACTGTATGATAAAGCACTTCTTGATTTAAGAAACAAAACTATCCAGGAGATTGAAATTAAAGTCGTCTCTCAAGCACTTGTATTGATAGAGAAGTCCTCTCTCAAGCACTTGTCCCTCTCGTCATATATTCGTAAAGATTTACCTTTCCCGCTCTTGATCGATCAACCGTCAACGCAATTCATTTCTAGACGAAAATACTCTTAAAACTACTCTGGTATAATTATATTGTTGGAACCAGTAGGTTTCTACTGACGTAGAATTTGTAAACAACTTTAGCATTGTCAGATCGTTTTAGATATCGTGAAAGAAAATTCTTTTGTTGATTAATTTCTCGTTGATGATTACTGTTGCGTGTAGTAAACTAATGGAAAATCCAATTAAAATATTCACTGTACTAATACAAATTAAATTCAGCTTACTACAGAAACATCACGATGGCAGACTATCTTAATAAAGCATTAAGTATCTGTAAGACGATTGAGCCTATTTTAACACGAATTAGTAGGACATTACCGACTTTTGACTTCGAAAAGATCTGTATTTACTTCATTTCCTGTATCATTCACAATTATTATGAAAATGTGGCACTTCATAGATAAAATTATGTATTCACAACAACAAAAAATATGTCGTCATTATGAATTTGGCAGTACCGTAAGGTTTTCGCTCTGACACTAAGGGTTAATGAAAGTAGCAAGGCGCATTTTGTTCGAGCGTTGTCTTACGATTCCCTTATTGCGTTTGTATCTGCCTGCTTGTAGCTCTGCTACAAAAGAATTAAAAATCTGGCTCTCAGCGAGTCTCGAAAGGCGAACGAAAGCAGCTTGCACCTGGTAGCCAAACATGTTTCTTGGGAACAGGCTACTTCCTAAAGCGGGAAGACATTCTTTTGTGGTTGAATTGTTGGCAAATGTCAGTCAGACGTGTGCCGTTCGTCTAAGCGTTTCGGTGTGTTGGATTTGTACCAATTATTTTTCTACAGGTTTTTTCTGTCCCAAATAGAGAGTTGAAGTCTCCCATTAGTATTTTCACGTCATCTTGGTGAATTTTGCTCATAGTATTTTCGAGTGTATATCTTTTATAGGGGCTCTGAATGAGCATAGTCATAAGTCGATTGTTGATGGATGCGATATCTTTGACAGAGTTGATGACAGATCTGTGTTCGAGAAATGCAGTGCCGAAGATTGGTACGCCTTTCGCTACCTTTTGTTGCATTTTGCTCTTGAAGATGCCATAGTTTCCGTAATGCAAGTTTTAATTGTCAATTAATCGTGGCCCTTGAAGAGCAATGTTGAGAATTTTTTGGTGGACGATTTCTTTTGTGAGATTATTGAGGTTTCTTGTTTGGGTCAATGTATGGATGTTTAGTTTTCAAATGAATGTTTTCTGCTTGTAGGGAAATGTACCAGAGATCTTCGATATTCTCTGCCGTGCTAACCTGGACTCCCCAGAGTGCGAAAATCCAACTGCCGCCTATCGGTTGCCAGGTTGTGTACCACCTGGGGTAAAGTTACCTTTGCTTGCATAGTTCATGTTTTCTTGTGTTTCATTGGTTTGGCCTGGGTGATACCGGGACCAGACAGGACCAGAGGGTGTTGAAGCCTTTGGAAGCAAATATTTTCAGCCAAGCTCATTGAGATAATAGACGGTGACCGGAGTAGCGGTGATTTTCACTCAGATGTGTCTGGATTTAGGGTTCAACGGATTGAGTAGCCGTTCAGGATTGTGTTAGTATTTGGTTCACCCCAAGTATTTGATTTCCTCGGTACCACCCATACGGGGGACGGTTTCCCCTATCGGCCACAGGGGATTTTTATTATTATTATTATTATGTCATCAGCAAATCTGATATGGAGTATCTTCCCTCCACTGAAATAGATGGATATTGTTCGATTCAATATTTCCATCAGATAAATGTGGATTATAATTACGTTACATTGCTGCGTGTGTGTGCGTGTGTGTGTGTGCGTGCGTGTGTGTGTATGTGTGTGTGTGTGTTTTCGTGTTAACGCAGAGGTAACAAGGTTACTGCCATGTGTCCCTACAAATGCGAGCGACCTTTGGACGAATATAGAAAACATATGGTGGGAAGTAAACCCTCATGCTACACTGTCGACGACTTAATGAAATCAATTCCCCCACGCCCTCGAGAAATCTTATGTAATGATCGTGGGTGGGTTGGATACTAAAAGTATACTCGTCCACAAAACCCATGTGGACAATTATCTGATAATCGGTCAAGCTTTGCTTTGTCGCAGCTCTTCAGCATACAGCATGTCCATTTACTTTCTGTCCCCTTCTTACAATCCTTGCAATGCAAGGTAATTGAAAAATCTCATCCACTCGACGCCAACTGAGGAACTGACTGGTGCATGTGTTGTTCAACACACAGTAGTTGTCCTCCTCACTGGAATCAATGACTGTGTGCGTGTGTGTGTGTGTGTGTGTGTGTGTGTGTGTGTGTGTGTGTGTGTTTTCGTGTTAACGCACAATCTGAATCAATACTATTAACATTAGAGAGACAACGAACAATAAATATTGCATCAAATATGACTGTAAACTATTTTAATGCGATGGGAAGTTACAAACTGAATTTTTACCCATCCCACGTCCTGCGTATTACGTTAAGTAAGACGTATTAACTCCATAGTATCGTTAGCAGAGACAGTGCGCTCTTGTTGTCGAGGCTCGCGACAAGTGCAGCTATTAGCAGTGCCCAACGCCGCCGCGATTTGTTTATGTTGGCTGAGCGTGGACACTGCAGCAGACGCTTCGCCCTAAACAGAAAGAAATCACCTTTGCTCTGACTGCAGTGAGCGGATATCACTGCCTGCGTGTTCTTATAGTAACCAACGTGAGACTCTACTTACAGGTGCCATGGAGCAATTGCAACGGGTATCATGTCATTAGTCAACAGAATATTAACCAGTGATGAAATGTCCACTCTATTTGAATCCCAAGAAAATAGGAACCTTCTCACAAAGGAATGTGAGGTGATATCAAAATATATCCAACATACAAAAATTAATTGGAGGGCTTTCATGTATGCAGTAATAGCACACAAAGAAGTATTATGTATTGGAAGCGTATATTTTATTTCCTCTTCTCATATTAACGCCCTTGTTTTAATATGAAGTGAGAAAATAAACACGAAAATCTAAAGTTCCTGAGAAGCATATAAGTCATTTCCTCTTCTCATATCACAACTTTTGTTTTAGTATGAAGTAAAAAAACAAACAGTTTAGAGTTCTGAAGCATAATACGACACCAGATTCTTATCGTAGGCGCTATCGGAAACGCCAAAAGCAGGGAGCTGTCCATTCTTTTGTCCAACAGTCTGTTTCCTTTCATGTATTACTCCCGCTAGGAGATTCTTATTTAAGGACTTGTGGGCATTAAGTTCTTCAGCAGAACAAGCCTTATGTTATAGTGCTAATTACGGTATGGAAAAAGTGCAACAAAGACGAGTTCCGCTAGAGCAGTGAGGATATTTGCACATGTCTGTATTCAGCAATGACTGCCAGCTGCCACAACACTTCACAGAATCCTTGCAGCAGGCAACACAACTGTGCGTGCACTTCAGACTTCATTCAGCGAGACGTCAGGAGATGGATGAAAGCGTCAAATTAACGTCGCTTTCCGAGTCGTATTCGATCCAGAATGAGATGTTACTAAGGTAGTTGAGCGTTCTAGCAATTACACTGTTATGATTCCCATATGAGTATTTCGAAAGCCAAAAGAACCCGTTAGTGTGAAACTATCGGGAACTGCATTAATATCAAACTGCCAGAACTTGAGACAATACGTGGACTCTTCTCTTCGCTGAGTGACCTATTACATCTACATCTACATCTACATTGATACTCCGCAAGCCACCCAACGGTGTGTGGCGGAGGGCACTTTACGTGCCACTGTCATTACCTCCCTTTCCTGTTCCAGTCGCGTATGGTTCGCGGGAAGAACGACTGTCTGAAAGCCTCCGTGCGCGCTCTAATCTCTCTAATTTTACATTCGTGATCTCCTCGGGAGGTACAAGTAGGGGGAAGCAATATATTCGATACCTCATCCAGAAACGCACCCTCTCGAAACCTGGCGAGCAAGCTACACCGCGATGCAGAGCGCCTCTCTTGCAGAGTCTGCCACTTGAGTTTATTAAACATCTCCGTAACGCTATCACGGTTACCAAATAACCCTGTGACGAAACGCGCCGCTCTTCTTTGGATCTTCTCTATCTCCTCCGTCAGACCGATCTGGTACGGATCCCACACTGATGAGCAATACTCAAGTATAGGTCGAATAAGTGTTTTGTAAGCCACCTCCTTTGTTGATGGACTACATTTTCTAAGCACTCTCCCAATGAATCTCAACCTGGTACCCGCCTTACCAACAATTAATTTTATATGATCATTCCACTTCAAATCGTTCCGCACGCATACTCCCAGATATTTTACAGAAGTAACTGCTACCAGTGTTTGTTCCGCTATCATATAATCATACAATAAAGGATCCTTCTTTCTATGTATTCGCAATACATTTAGCATTCTCTCCGTCCTAGTCGTAATGCAAATGGAACTTCAGAGGCGCTTTCCGCTATTCTTGGCAAACATCAGCAACCTGTAATCACTGAGAATCATAACTGCGTGATGATAATGGTTCAGTTTGTCAGTAGTTGTGGTGGTGTTATGCTGTCAAACTGCTTACAGTAACATTAATGGTGGCGCACATAATTTAGCGCTGACTACCTACTTAAGTAAAGATAGTGTTGTGGTGTCGTCCTTTGTCTTTATTTGGCCTCAGCTTGAGTAATCCGATTCAACTAACATAGTACTCCAATCGCGGGCTCCTAATACAGTATGACTGCAGAGATTATCGTGCGGGTATTACATTAATTCTGCAATGAAATGCTTAACAAATCTTACCCTCAGCTATGCAGCTGTAATGACTCATTACACAGGTACTCCACGTTGCACTTGGGGTTAAGTGATCCGTTCGCTGCAATCCTGCTTGTACTGTTCGTAAATACTCGTATACTTCAGAAATGGTTCAAATGGCTCTGAGCACTATGTGACTTAACTTCTGAGGTTATCAGTCCGCTAGAACTTAGAACTACTTAAACCTAACTAACCTAAGGACATCAGACACATCCATGTCCGAGACAGGATTCGAACCTGCGACCGTAGCGGTCGCGCGGTTCCCGACTGTAGCGCCTGGAACCGCTCGGCCACCACGACCTGCATACTTGTATACTGACCATTCGTTATTTGACTAAATATGAATTACAATCTGATTCGCATATATACTACATCGGCTAGCGTTGGCACAAAGTAATCACTAAGGGTTGGATGCCGTTGAAGTCCTGTTACACTGATGGCAAGACAAATGTTCGCAAATCACCTCTATTGCCTCAGAAGGAATTGCATCTTAAATATCGAAGGACCGACGACCACACTGTCACAGCACGTTGAAATACAGCAACGACGGCAGATGAAAATTTGTGACCGACTGGGATTCGAACCCAGACCTCCTGCTTACTAGACAGACGTTCTGATGACTGGACTATTATTTTTTTTTTAATGTTTGAGAAGACTTTCAGCACCAGGTAGGCGGAGGCAAAGAGGGCAGTGGTCGAAGATCCGGTCCTGTCATGGTCCTTCAACAAGGTTCGGATGACATTCCGCTTCCAGTTGTTAGTGGCCATGCGCTTGTTATTCGCCCTTAACCACAGTCGGAGTTGGAGAGTCTCTTCAGTTACATCTAACCAGTGCGCATCTATTGCACTACTGTTAGAAACGAGGTGCAGTATTTTGGTATAAAAATTTTGTAAATTTATGGTAAGAACTTATGAGACCAAGCTGCTTAGGTCATCGGTCCCTAAGCTTCCACATTACTTAATCTAACTTCAACTAACTTACGCTATGGACAACACATACATCCATGCCGGAGGGAGGATTCGAACCTCCGACGGTGTATACTATGATGACACAGCAGTCAACCTCTCTGCAGCACCTATCTACACACGCTCCTCGTCAGACGCGAATTCCCATTTTTGCCGCATACCACATGCGCGGTACCCCCCGGCCATTGTTCCACTAGCTTGCGTCCACACTGTATTCCCGCGAGGGTCGGACGATGTCGTGCGTCTAGCACTGAAAACTTTCGATGACCCGTGGAGACCCAAATAATTATACAGGATGTTTCAGGAGGAATAGTGAATATTCTAGGAGATGGTAGCATAGACAAATTGTTGAAATAATGACATATAACATGTGTCCAATTTTTATTGAACATACAGATAGCTGGGTTCAATGCATTTTCGTACCGTATGTTGGTCCTTACATGACCCAGTTGTCTAAACGTCCTTGAAAATGAGCTTCCAGCGTCATTGGAAGAGGTTCATTTGGCTACAAGAATGCGTATGTTCCTCCAGCATGACGGGGCTTCTGCACATTCTAGTCGTCAGGTGACACATTATCCAAACCTAACATTTCCTGGAAGATGGAACATTGGATATGGGCACTTTTCTTGGCCTTCAAGGTCCCCGGACCTTATCTCTTTCGATTTTTGCCTGCGGGGATGGTTAAAGGCGAAGTCTACAAAGAAAAAGTAAACCCAAGAGCCAATTTGATCTTTCGGATTATGAATAGTGCAGCCCTCATAAAAGAATGCAAAGACGACCTACACATGGTGTTATCAAGAGAAGTCAAATGTGCATTGAAGTTGGTGGGGGAATTTTTGAAAATCAGCTTTGAATGTCCTCGTTGCCTTTGCTTTGAGTTTGTTGGGGTTACGTACTAACAGCTGTATCTCTGTACAAAATAAAAAGTGGACGCATATGTATGGAATTTTTTTATGCAATTCGTCTGTACTACCACCTACTAAAATATCTAATATTCGTCCTGAAACACTCTGTATATGGATATATGTGTGGTGTCTGTTCTTTCGGACAAGTCCGAAAGAAAATGCTTCATGGCATTCTGTAACGACCTTCGGTCGCAGAGGCTGATAGAGATTTCAGAGCTGCTTGGCTGTCTGAATAAAAGTAGATGCTACGATTTTTGTAGGGTCTACTCTAATTCTCCTCCGCGCACATGCTGAGAGAAGATACTATGTAATACTGTGGCCATCTTCCCTAAAGAGATTCTAGGCAGTACACCAGACCCGTTGGTTTCATCTGTTTTCGACCTGTCAGTATACCACTATATTATGTCTCCTGAACGGTGTAGTGGTTCGTTCTTCCATTGCTCCCTGCTTCCAACTGTTACATGGGAAGGTTTATTGAAACAGCTAGAAGTTATTGTATAGTTAGTCGGCATTTCCCCAGCCATCGCCATACTGATTTGGGATTCCGTATATTCTAACTATATCCAGTTATTTACAATTTTTAGCTTTATGTCCCTGCTGCGCCCTCCATTTTAAGCCACAGGTGTAAGCGGGCATGTCTAGCCTAATATCCATCCCAAGAGTGGATGTCCTGCTAATTCCGTCTGTTTGTGAAAGCAGGCCAGTCTCTGCACTTTGCGAGACTCCCTAGCAGCCACCTTCTGTTCGACTTTGTTCATATTATATGACAATAAATTATCATTGGTATTTTTGCAGAGGTGTATATCCAGTACGTACTGGGTTTAGACCCCAGTTTACCATACAGCAGCTTCTAGTGCTTATAAGATTATCTTTTGCAGTGGAATATATTCTTTATGTGAGGTGTTCATAATAGTTTTCCATCCAGGGCTACCTCTACATACACTTCAACACTCTCTAAAGTTTCATCGAGAAACATAATTTTTCAGTATATGTGCTGGACATGCTTCCCCATAAATAATACTACACCAATTTTCGTGCGGCTTGTCTTTAAATACTTTTTCACAATGTTCAGTGCACATAGGTTTAACAATACTATCAAATTTTCTAAGTCTTACTGTGAATAAATCGTCTACTTATTCTTTTCAAGAGTAGTCTCTCGCATTCAGCTCATCTATGAGTTCATTCACCACTAGGTTCTTCATCTCTAACCATTTACTCGAAGGTCGTATTACTAGAACCCCCTCGACATCCAGGAAGATACAGAGAGCATCCAGAAAGGGTAGTGCTTTTTCCACCTTCCCGACAAGGTGGTGAAGTGTTACCTCACATGATTTGCTTCGTAAGTATTATGAAAATGTGGCAGTTCATAGATAAAATTACGTATTCACAACAACAAAAAAGTATGTCGGCAGAAAATAAAAGTGGCATTATGAATTTGGCAGTACCGTAAGGTTTTTCGCTTTGACACTAAGGGTTACTAAAAGTAGCAAGACGAATTTTGCTAGAGCGTTGTCTTACCATTCCCTCATTGAATTTGTATCTGCCTGCTTGTAGTTCTGCTACAAAAGAATTAAAAATCTTGCATTCAGCGAGTGTCGAAAGGCGAACAAAGGCAGCGTGCACCTGACAGGCAAGCACGTTCCTAGGAGCTAGCGAACAGGTGCTGGTCTTTGACATACTTACTGGCTCAGTAGCCGCTATGGCAAATAAATCGCAACATAAGAGACGAGAGGAGTTGTATTTTCCGTGTGAAACCACTTTCGTTGACTCAAAAGCATTAACTGATATCCTTATGTCACGTCTCAAGAGAAAATCACTTACAGTATTCAATTGAAATGACACGATAATATCAAGTGAATTTAGCAGGATAGTTCTGTGCCATCAAGGAAGTAACTCGTCGGTCACAGAGTTGCCAAACATATTCTGCGCTGTTGCCAAGTTTCAGTTATAGTGTCAGGAAGGATACCAGCTGATGTGTTCTGTGAGTGACCTCGGAAGTGGCTACAGCTTCGTTTCGAAGTTGCAGGTGGCAAGGGCCGCTAGATCCTCATTATATGCCCATGAGTCTTATTCGCATTTCTGTAACTAGGTTTAGAGGCTAGAGTGCAATTACTTGTAATACATCGATGAACTGAATGCAAACTAAATTCATATATTAATAACTGCGACAATTATTTGTGTTTTACTGTCTTAATCGGATCGAAACCTTGAAAGCGTATTCGCCAGACGCGATTCACAATTTTGGAGCTTCTCCAGTGGTTGAGTTGGCAATGCCTCTTTGCTGTACAATCACTGTCATTGGCACATCCACCAGAAGATAGGCATGGCCTGGCTTGTTGTTGTCAGCTTTCCTGAGGGATATTCTGCCTTTGCTCGAAACGTGAAGACTTAAGGTGAATTCGAACATTCCATAAGGCGAAAATTTGATGTTTCTGTTCTTCCAGCTCCAACATACAAATAACAGTTACAATAAGCGGCAGAAAAGCGCCTGTGAACCAACAGTTAATGATGCAGTCATAATTAGTGGAATCTGACAAGTTCCATCTGTCATCTGATAATTGTGAAAACTACTTTTTCATCTTCACAGCACTGCAGTATGAACTCAAGGGTTTCATAGAATACCTATACTTAATTTCGTTGTGATCGTTTTCAATGACAGTAGGGGAGGAGCAAAACCATCTGACTTGAAACATACTTTTCCGGTGGGATTTGAATCTTTGGCTACAGTTGCAGTAGCACGTCCAGTGAGGTATCAAGAATGTGAGCAATCACTCATTGCTATAGTATAGCCTAGGGCAGAAAGAAGCAGGTTTCCGACAAAGTAAACGATGAGAGACACTGTCGCTGTCACTTATTAAACAGTAATTGTTCAGAAAATTACAACAATATCTCGTGAAATGAGTAGGTTGATGCAGCTCCAGTCCAGCACTATCACTGAGTTGCCAAACGTTTTCCGAATAGCACTTAAGATATAAATGTGTGTGTGTGTGTGTGTGTGTGTGTGTGTGCGTGTATGTCTGTTCTTAGGACATTTCCGAAAGAACAGACACTACGAATCGAAATAGACAGACTTCTTAATCAATTAAAGATTGAAGGACAGATGTCCAGGCTTGTCATGGGCATTAAAATAGAACAACAGCGTCAGATGAAAATTTGTGCCTGACCAGATTCGAACCCGGATTTGCAAAATTTTAATACCAAAATACTGCATCTCGGTTCTTACAATAGTGCAATAGGTGCACACTGGTTAGATGTAACTGAAGAGAGACTCCAACTCGGATTGTAGTTAAGGGCGAATCCCAAGCGCATGGCCACGAACAATTGGGAGCGGAAACTTAATGTCATCAGAACCTTGTTGAAGGACCATAACATGCGATCGTTAGACCGACTGCACAAAGTTCAGATTATAAATACATACATACTTAGAAAAATATATTACGTCGGAGCAGTCTTACCGATAGTGCAGGTCACTGCACATAAAAATATAAGCTGTAGCCTATTGGTATCTGTGGAAACAAAATATCATCAAAGTATCCTTCGACACGGCGACTTTGCAGAGGCAAAACGGAGGACTTGGAATTAAAGACGTGCTTTTAAACTAATACACGCCACTAAGACAGGCATCACGAAACTTCTGTTCCTCTCGTTAGATCCTGGGGATAGGAACGCTCCTGTTAATGTAGCACGCCAGCCTAGATTACGTCCGAAAGCACTATGGCGATTGGAGCTGTATAAGACTTCCACGAGCACAAACCAACACTAGAACCGTTTATGATTATATTACCAGACATCGTCTTCACAAACCAATTCCGGTAACTTAACCTACAAAAAACTGGAGGAACGTCTGGAAAAAAATCAACAATAAAATTATACCAACTAGAGTAAGTGACGTATGGTGCGACCTTGTAAACGAAACCATACCCACAGCGGAACGATTATGTAAAATTAAATTGAGACCATCTCCATACGGCGACAAATGACGGCTTGTAGAAACTGTAGCGCACATCTTCTCATGTGAAAATAGAATCAGAATTTGGAACTGGACTACGAAGAAGTTAGCACTGTCAATAGAACCGCAGAAAGTCAAATACCGATAACTGAAGCTTTACAATCCGACTGGAAATGTCACCAGTCCGCAAAGAATAACAGTTATTCGTGGCTTCTGGGACAGTTTGTGTTTTACGTCATAACAAACAAAACTTAGTAGAGTGCATGTTCTATATTGCAGTAGAACATTTCAAGCTGAAGAAGAATAACAAATATAAGGAATGGTTTTAAATTTTTATCTACAAAGAGGTGGGCACTTTTATTCATTAGAAGAGGACTACTGTTATTTCACTTTTTTTATTCCTGGAATATTCTTTTACGTTGGGTCTAAAATCAGAACTGTTCTAATTTGGCAAAATCCCACCGGCTCCGAAATTTCTTTTATTTGTTGAAAAATATATGGCTTCCTTACAGACCTCATATAAATTAAAATGTGAATATATTTCTGAATGAATATTTGTTATGGATTTTTCCGTCACTCTTTCCATTGTTATAAGTTATGTTCTACATGGAACGTACTCCACTGGAGGCGGCAATCTGTAATTTATTTTACCTAAATTACTACTTCAGTTTTGTTCTACAATTTAAAAGAATATACGGGTGCAAACATGGAATACATGAGAATAATGCAGCTGCTCAGTGCGGGTATGGGAGAGGCATTGTGGCCAGGCCTCGGATCTTCGACCCCTGCCCTCTTTGCCTCCGCCTACCTGGTGCTGAAAGTCTTCTCAGACATTAAAAAAAAATATTAGTCCAGTAATCATAACGTCTGTCTAGGAAGCAGGAGGTCTGGGTTCGAAGCCCAGTCGATCACAAATTTTCATCTGCCGTCTTTGCTGTATTCTACTTCATCTACATCTACATCCAAACTCCGCAAGCCACCTGACGGTGTGTGGCGGAGGGTACCTTGAGTACCTCTATCGGTTCTCCCTTCTATTCCAGTCTCGTATTGTTCGTGGAAAGAAGGATTGTCGGTATGCCTCTGTGTGGGTTCTAATCTCTCTGATTTTATCCTCATGGTCTCTTCGCGAGATATACGTAGGAGGGAGCAATATACTGATTGACTCTTCGGTGAAGGTATGTTCTCGAAACTTTGACAAAAGCCCGTACCGAGCTACTGAGCGTCTCTCCTGCAGAGTCTTCCACTGGAGTTTATCTATCGTCTCCGTAACGCTTTCACGATTACTAAATGATCCTGTAACGAAGCGCGCTGGTCTCCGTTGGATCTTCTCTATATCTTCTATCAACCCTACCTGGTACGGATCCCACACTACTGAGCAGTATTCAAGCAATGGATGAACAAGCGTACTGTAACCTACTTCCTTTGTTTTCGGATTGCATTTCCTTAGGATTCTTCCAATGAATCTCAGTCTGGCATCTGATTTACCGACGATCAACATTAATGATCATTCCACTTTAAATCACTCCTAATGCGTACTCCCAGATAATTTATGGTATTAACTGCTTCCAGTTGCTGACCTGCTATTTTGTAGCTAAATGATAAAGGATCTATCTTTCTGTGTATTCGCAGCACATTACACTTGTCTACATTGAGATTCAATTGCCATTCCCTGCACCATGCGTCAATTCGCTGCAGATCCTCCTGCATTTCAGTACAATTTTCCATTGTTACAACATCTCGATACACCACAGCATCATCCGCAGAAAGCCTCAGTGAACTTCCGATGTCATCCACAAGGTCATTTATGAATATTGTGAATATCAACGGTCCTATGACACTCCCCTGCGGCACACCTGAAATCACTCTTACTTCGGAAGACTTCTCTCCATTGAGAATGACATGCTGCGTCCTGTTATCTAGGAACTCCTCAATCCAATCACACAATTGGTCTAATAGTCCATATGCTCTTACTTTGTTCATTAAACGACTGTGGGGAACTGTATCGAACGCCTTGCGGAAGTCAAGAAACACGGCATCTACCTGTGAACCCGTGTCTATGGCCCTCTGAGTCTCGTGGACGAATAGCGCGAGCTGGGTTTCACATGACTGTCTTTTTCGAAACCCATGCTGATTCCTACAGAGTAGATTTCTTGTCTCCAGAAAAGTCATTATACTCGAACACAATACGTGTTCCAAAATTCTACAACTGATCGACGTTAGAGATATAGGTCTATAGTTCTGCACATCTGCTCGACGTCCCTTCATGAAAACGGGGATGACCTGTGCCTCTGAACCCTAGTGGTACATGCTCCTACACTCTATGTTTTGTTCTCTAGCCATCCCCTCTTAGCAATTTTGTACTGCCTGTCGATCTCATTTTTGAAACGTTTTTACTCTTTTTCGCCTGCTTCATTTACTGAATTTTTATATTTTCTCCTTCCATCAGTTAAATTCAATATCTCTTCTATAACTCAATGATTTATACAAACCCCCGTCTTTTCACCTACTTGATCCTCTGCTGCCTTCACTATTTCATCTCTCATAGCTACCCTTCTTCTACAATATTTCCTTCCCTGTTCTTGTCAATCGTTCAGTAATGCTCTCTCTGAAACTCTCTACAGCCTCTGGGTCTTTCATTTTATCCAAGTCCCATCTCCTTAGCAGTTTCTTCAGTTTTAATCTATAGTTCATAGCCCATAAATTGTGGTCAGAGTCGACATCTGTCCCTGGAAATCTCTTACGATTCAAAATCTGGTTCCTAAATCTCTGTCTTACGATTATATAATCTATCTGAAACCTTCTAGAGTCTCCAGACCTCTTCCATATATACAGCCTTCTTTCAAGATTCTTAAAGCAAGTGTTTGCTTGGATTAAGCCATGCTCTGTGCAAAATTCTACCAGGCGGCTTCCTCTTTCATTTCTTACCCCCATTCAATATTCTCCTACTACTTTTCCTTCTCTCCCTTTTCCTACAATCGAATTCCAGTCGCACATTACTATTGAATTTTCGTCTCCTGTAACTGTGTGAATTATTTCTTTTATCGCATCATACATTTCTTCAATCTCTTCATCATCTGCGGAGCTAGTTGGCGTGTAAACTTGTACTACTGTGGTAGGCGTGGGCTTCGTGTCTATCTTGGCTACAATAATGCTTTCACTATGCTGTTTGTAGCAGCTTATCCGCGTTTCTATTTTTTATTCATTATTAAACATACTCCTGCATTTCCATTATTTGATTTTATATTTATAACCCTGTAGTCACCTGACTGGAAATCTTGTTCCTGCTGGCACCGTACTTCACTATTAGATAACTTTAACCTATCCATTTCATTTTTAAAATTTTCTAACCTACCTACTCGATTAAGGAATTGGACATTCCACGCTCCGATCCGTAGAGCGCCAGTTTTGTTTCTCCTAATAACGACGTCCTCCTGAGTACTCTCCGCTCGGAGATCCGAATGGAGGACTATTTTACCTCCGGAATATTTTACCCAAGTGGACGCCATTATTGTTTAACCATACAGTAAAGCTGCATGCCCTCAGGAAAAATTACTGCTGTAGTTTCCCATTGCTTTCAGCCGTTCGCAGTACCAGCACAGCAAGGCCGTTTTGGTTAGTGTTACAAGGCCAGATCAGTCAATCATCCTGACTGTTGCCCCTATAACTACTGAAAAGGGTGCTGCCCCTCTTCAGGAACCACACGTTTGTGTGGCCTCTCAACAGATACCCCTCCGTTGTGGTTGCACCTGCGGTACGGCTATCTGTATTACTGAGGCACGCAAGCCTCCCCACCAACGGCATGGTGCAGGGTTCATGGAGGGCATAATAATAATAATAATAATAATAATAATAACTATTTTGTATTGTAGACCCTACGCCAGCATAGTAGCCATTGCATTATTTACTGTTGTGTTGCGCTATCAGTTATTTCGTTTATTGTTGCGAAGTGAATAACGGAGTGATTTCTGGTTTGTTGGGGGAACCACCTACAACTCGGAGAAGGCTTTTTCATGAGGTATTTAAGCTAATGTGAGGTATATGTCGCAGTTTTACTGTCATAGATGCAAGGTATGAAGTATGAGCAATCATTTCCTCACATAGTTCTCCACTACAAAAATATATTCGTTTCACAAACTGTAACCTCTCCCACTCTGGGTCACACAAGACTGCTAGTATTTGAAAAAAAATCTAATTATTGCTAACTCATGTAATCAGTATTATAGTCTTACGAAGTAGTAATAACAGCAATGATCTTTTAAAAATGAATTCGTTTAGTGACCGAAATACAACAGTATACTTTTGTTTTTAGCCCTCAGTAAACTACATTTCACCTCTCTAGGGTAATTATCCGGTGTTTGGAACCACTTCTGCAGAAAGATAAACGAAAGAAAAATCTGCCGCAGGCTGTTGACTGCATTATCACTAAATGTTAACAGCAAGGGAAAGGGGGTGGAGAAACAGGGCCCAAATTTGTACATCCTAAGCAAGAACCAGAAGTCGACATCAGTGTTTACTCTGAGTGAAACATCTAAAGAAGTTGTAATTATCTCATATCGCAGGAAAAATGAGAAGAATCATTCTTCTCCTGTTCTTGCCCTGACTTGTTAGCTGTGGTGTTCACTTTTTACTGATGTTTTTATATATCGATCGTGTAAGTTCGCCCTGTATGCTAAAGTAGTTGAATAATTATTATTAATGTCTGATATTTTGCTATCTGAGTTATATCAGTTCTATCTTTCACCTATCCGTATCTTTCTCAAGCAAACATTACTCATTGTGCTTTAAGATTTGTATTTCAGGCTTTATTATTGGACAGCGAACGACCGAGCGCCAATCGCGTTCTCCCGTGGCTTATATCTTTAAAATGAAACTGACGCGTCCCTGAGATATTCCGTACCGATGAGTCTTCAATAACTTATGCAACATTTTACATCTACATCTACATTGATACTCCGCAAGCCACCCAACGGTGTGTGGCGGAGGGCACTTTACGTGCCACTGTCATTACCTCCCTTTCCTGTTCCAGTCGCGTATGGTTCGCGGGAACAACGACTGTCTGAAAGCCTCCGTGCGCGCTCTAATCTCTCTAATTTTACATTCGTGATCTCCTCGGGAGGTATAAGTAGGGGGAAGCAATATATTCGATACCTCATCCAGAAACGCACCCTCTCGAAACCTGGCGAGCAAACTACACCGCGATGCAGAGCGCCTCTCTTGCAGAGTCTGCCACTTGAGTTTATTAAACATCTCCGTAACGCTATCACGTTTACCAAATAACCCGGTGACGAAACGCGCCGCTCTTCTTTGGATCTTCTCTATCTCCTCCGTCAGACCGATCTGGTACGGATCCCACACTGATGAGCAATACTCAAGTATAGGTCGAACGAGTGTTTTGTAAGCCACCTCCTTTGTTGATGGACTACATTTTCTAAGGCCTCTCCCAATGAATCTCGACCTGGTACCCGCCTTACCAACAATTAATTTAATATGATCATTCTACTTCAAATCGTTCCGCACGCATACTCCCAGATATTTTACAGAAGTAACTGCTACCAGTGTTTGTTCCGCTATCATATAATCATACAATAAAGGATCCTTCTTTCTATGTATTCGCAATACATTACATTTGTCTATGTTAAGGGTCAGTTGCCACTCCCTGCACCAAGTGCCTATCCGCTGCAGATCTTCCTGCATTTCGCTACAATTTTCTAATGCTGCAACTTCTCTGTATACTACAGCATCATCCGCGAAAAGCCGCATGGAACTTCCGACACTATCTACTAGGTCATTTATATATATTGTGAAAAGCAATGGTCCCATAACACTCCCCTGTGGCACGCCAGAGGTTACTTTAACGTCTGTAGACGTCTCTCCATTGATAACAACAAGCTGTGTTCTGTTTGCTAAAAACTCTTCAATCCAGCCACACAGCTGGTCTGATATTCCGTAGGCTCTTACTTTGTTTATCAGGCGACAGTGCGGAACTGTATCGAACGCCTTCCGGAAGTCAAGAAAAATAGCATCTACCTGGGAGCCTGTATCTAATATTTTCTGGGTCTCATGAACAAATAAAGCGAGTTGGGTCTCACACGATCGCTGTTTCCGGAATCCATGTTGATTCCTACATAGTAGATTCTGGGTTTCCAGAAATGGCATGATACGCGAGCAAAAAACGTGTTCTAAAATTCTACAAGAGATCGACGTCAGAGATATAGGTCTATAGTTTTGCGCATCTGCTTGACGACCCTTCTTGAAGACTGGGACTATCTGTGCTCTTTTCCAATCATTTGGAACCCTCCGTTCCTCTAGAGACTTGCGGTACACGGCTGTTAGAAGGGGGGCAAGTTCTTTCGCGTACTCTGTGTAGAATCGAATTGGTATCCCGTCAGGTCCAGTGGACTTTCCTCTATTGAGTGATTCCAGTTGCTTTTCTATTCTTTGGACACTTATTTCGATGTCAGCCATTTTTCCGTTTGTGCGAGGATTTAGAGAAGGAACTGCAGTGCGGTCTTCCTCTGTGAAACAGCTTTGGAAAAAGGTGTTTAGTATTCCAGCTTTACGCGTGTCATCCTCTGTTTCAATGCCATCATCATCCCGTAGTGTCTGGATATGCTGTTTCGAGCCACTTACTGATTTAACGTAAGACCAGAACTTCCTAGGATTTTCTGTCAAGTCGGTACATAGAATTTTACTTTCGAATTCAATGAACGCTTCACGCATAGCCCTCCTTACGCTAACTTCGACATCGTTTAGCTTCTGTTTGTCTGAGAGGTTTTGGCTGCGTTTAAACTTAGAGTTTTGCCCGTCCCTCACAGTTTTACTCGGCACGTACCTGTCTAAAACGCATTTTACGATTGCCTTGAACTTTTTCCATACACACTCAACATTGTCAGTGTCGGAACAGAAATTTTCGTTTTGATCTGTTAGGTAGTCTGAAATCTGCCTTCTATTACTCTTGCTAAACAGATAAACCTTCCTCCCTTTTTTTATATTCCTACCAACTTCCATATTCAGGGATGCTGCAACGGCCTTATGATCACTGATTCCCTGTTCTGTACACACAGAGTCGAAAAGTTCGGGTCTGTTTGTTATCAGTAGGTCCAAGATGTTATCTCCACGAGTCGGTTCTCTGTTTAATTGCTCGAGGTAATTTTCGGATAGTGCACTCAGTATAATGTCACTCGATGCTCTGTCCCTACCACCCGTCCTAAACATCTGAGTGTCCCAGTCTATATCTGGTAAATTGAAATCTCCACCTAAGACTATAACATGCTGAGAAAATTTATGTGAAATGTATTCCAAATTTTCTCTCAGTTGTTCTGCCACTAATGCTGCTGAGTCGGGAGGTCGGTAAAAGGAGCCAATTATTAACCTAGTTCGGTTGTTTAGTGTAACCTCCACCCACAATAATTCACAGGAACTATCCACTTCTACTTCACTACAGGATAAACTACTACTTTATAAGAGTTGTAATAAACTGATTGGTCATGCGCCGTCAAATAAGGGCGTCAACCGATTTACTCACTGGCCTGATGTACGAGTATAAAAAGAGAGCACCTTTGAGGGAAAAAATTATTAAATGAATTTTATTTGCCTCTCTCGTGCTACACTATAAGGCGTACTAATTAATATTCTGGCACTACCTTCAAAGAAGCTATCTTTTTTGTTACAAAAAAGAATTAGTGGAAAACAACGCCTCAATGTTTGCTGTCCTCACTAAGCGACCGAGATAGGCGAGCGCAGGTTAGAGCCCCACACACCGCTACATGCTGTGGCTGCTTGGTCTTCAAAGGGAAAAAAGCTCTGCTGGAAAAAGGCAACTGTCTACGAGGTACCTTGAGGATAACCTTCACGCCTTCACTAAGGGTTACGCAAGTAAGGGATTAAAGGAAAAGAAGAAAACGAGATTTCATGAAACGAGGTGTTTTGTCGAAAAGGTGATTATCATCGCCCTGTCACCAAATATGAGAGTAAATGTTGATAAATTTCGTGGTAGCAATATTGGCTGTTCGTGGCAAAACCGAGGCAGTAAAATGAATGGAAAACCAAACAACATAGTCTGTTTACTGTATTCTGAATAGCGTTTCTACGTTTCGAAGCACACCTTCATCATCACAGCTCTCGTTGTTCATCGAAGGACTCACTGCGATGTCAAAAACAAATAAATGTTGTAACTGCGAATTTTGCTGATTTCTGTTGCATACTTCATCGTAATGGAATAACTTCAAGATATGTTCCTATAACGGAGATGAGCGCATGGCATCGTTTGCCGGGAGGCCCCGACCGGTGGAGTTCGGCCGCCAAGAGCAAGTCTTATTTCAGTAGACGCCACATTGGACGACTTGTGCGCTGGTGATGAGGATGAAATGATCATGACGACAACACAACACTCAGTCCACGAGTGGAGACAATCTCCAACCCGGCCGGGAATCGAACTCGGGCCCGTTGTATGGGAGGCAAGAACGTTACCACCCAGCTAAGCAGGCGGACGTTCCCACAATGAAATGAACGTACACATTTTTCTCTACCTCACATGTTCTTCATAATGGGATAAAGGTACGTATAAAAACTTTTGTCAGACAGTTCAGGTGTTTACTCTTGCCATCAAAGCAGTATAAAAAGTTTATATTAAGATGCATCCGAAAACCCCTCGTTAAGGAGATATGACATGATTCAATTCTCGAGGCACAAAAATTAAACATTTACAAAATCTCTCGCTTCCGTGCAGCCTCTGAGACTGCGCTCCATACTTTGCCGTCCGTTGTGAAAAACTTCTGCCATGTTCAAGATCAGAGAATAAGGTCCTGGCTAAGGACTGCAGAAACACACTGGCCTCACATGCATTGGCAAATAGTTCTCCTTGGCTGAAAAATTATAAATGACTGTGCTTAAACTGACACACAATATTTTTAGCCCAACGCGATCTGACTTTCAATAATCCCTACAAAAGAATGGCCCTGACTAACATTAACCTACACCTTTCATAAATCATTTACTTCACAAAAATCTTCGTTACTCGAACTACTGTAATACAGCGAGCCCCAATACTACCAGCTAAATAAAAGATTAAAACTACTGAAGGCACTAAATACTGATAGGCATAGTTAGCAAATGAAAGATTTTGATAGGGAACAAACAATGTATTTACCTTAATAGTGTTCAAAAGTCATAACATATATAGCAGTTCATGACATCCAGTCTTATAAATTTACTGTCTCTGATGGACACACGTCCAGATCATCCGCTCTCAAAACTCCGCCATCTCTCTCCTCACATCCACCACTGCTGGCGGCTCACCTCCAACTGTGCAACGCTACGCGCCCAACACTACAATGGCAAACAACAATGCAAACCAGCCACAGACTGGACACAGCAGAGTCAGTGATTTTCATACAGAGCGCTACGTGGCGTTACCAATAAGAAAACCTAAACAGCCTACTTATATCACTTAATCCTTGCATACGCTGAAGGTGACACGGATACAGAAGACTCTCATGTAGAATCCTTCAGGACGTCATGTGATTAACGCCTTCCCTTCTTGCAGTTCTCCTTGCACTGGTTGATGGAGTTGCATCCGAAGTACGTAGAACCAGTTCTTCAAGCTCAGTCGTTCATGCTTCACCTGGTCTCCCGTCGTCTCGAACTTTCTTCTCAAAGCAGCCGGTGTCTCGCAATCATTGGCATAGTAATCTTTTGTATTTACAGCTCTCGTATTTCTTCCGTGTTTACAGTTAAAATTATTGGATATAGGTTCCAACTTTTGTGCAAAACAATGTTTTTCTTATTATCCAGACATGTTTCAGCATCTCTGCGTCATCATCAGTGGGTTTCGTTTATTGGACAAGTTGATTTTACATTTTATGGTTTTGGAGGACGATCTGTATGGTGTCCTGCAGTGATAGCTTGTTATGTTTTGTTGTGACTGAGCCTTCTTCCTTCTCATTCCGAGTGCACTGCACACACCGCTTCTTGTGAAGTGAAAAGGCGATTGAAAAACCGAAAATACGCAAAGTACATTTAATGTGTGTGGGCAGTGTCCTCGGCACGAGAAAGAAGAAGGATCAGTCACAACTAAACATGACAGTCTATCATTGCAGGACACCATACACCTGGTCCTGCAAAACCATATAATGTAAAACCAAGTTTTCCAATAAACAAAGCCCACTGATGATGGCACAGAGGTGCTGAAACATGTTTGAGTAACGAGAAAAACAGTGTTTCGCACTAAAGGTGGAGCCTATATCTAATAATGTTGGTACAGTCATAAGAACGTTTCTGCACAAGGTAACTGCCACCCAGTATAACCCCAGCAAAACGTTGGAGTGCTGGGTTCGCATTCCCAATTGCTAGGCCATACAACTAGTGCATGCGCGTCACTTGAGACACTGAATAACACTGTTGTGATGAAATGACCAGCTGTGAACACGAAAGTGAGTAAAAATTTACATTCGAGTTACATTACACAACTATGAGACACTACACGGAAATCATTTCCTCCCTCCCTAACGAAGGGTTTCCGGCTCATGTTCATCTGATCTTTTTGTGACGTTGTGATGTCAAGAATAAATCCCTCATGTTTCCGACACGTGTTTTTAAACACCATGTACGAGGGCAGTTCAATAAGTAATGCAACACATATTTTTTTCTCGGCCAATTTTGGTTGAAAAAACCGGAAATTTCTTGTGGAATATTTTCAAACATTCCCGCTTCGTCTCGTATAGTTTCATTGACTTCCAACAGGTGGCAGCGCTGTACGGAGCTGTTAAAATGGCGTCTGTAACGGATGTGCGTTGCAAACAACGGGCAGTGATCGAGTTTCTTTTGGCGGAAAACCAGGGCATCTCAGATATTCATAGGCGCTTGCAGAATGTCTACGGTGATCTGGCAGTGGACAAAAGCACGGTGAGTCGTTGGGCGAAGCATGTGTCATCATCGCCGCAAGGTCAAGCAAGACTGTCTGATCTCCCGCGTGCGGGCCGGCCGTGCACAGCTGTGACTCCTGCAATGGCGGAGCGTGCGAACACACTCGTTCGAGATGATCGACGGATCACCATGAAACAACTCAGTGCTCAACTTGACATCTCTGTTGGTAGTGCTGTCACAATTGTTCACCAGTTGGGATATTCAAAGGTTTGTTCCCGCTGGGTCCCTCGTTGTCTAACCGAACACCATAAAGAGCAAAGGAGAATCATCTGTGCGGAATTGCTTGCTCGTCATGTGGTTGAGGGTGACAATTTCTTGTCAAAGATTGTTACAGGCGATGAAACATGGGTTCATCACTTCGAACCTGAAACAAAACGGCAATCAATGGAGTGGCGCCACACCCACTTCCCTACCAAGAAAAAGTTTAAAGCCATACCCTCAGGCGGTCAAGTCATAGTTACAGTCTTCTGGGACGCTGAAGGGGTTATTCTGTTCGATGTCCTTCCCCATGGTCAAACGATCAACTCTGAAGTGTATTGTGCTACTCTTCAGAAATTGAAGAAACGACTTCAGCGTGTTCGTAGGCACAAAAATCTGAATGAACTTCTCCTTCTTCATGACAACGCAAGACCTCACAAAACTTCAGTGGACTGTTCTTCCTCATGCGCCCAACAGCCCCGATCTCGCACCGTCGGATTTCCATATGTTTGGCCCAATGAAGTACGCAATCCGTGGGAGGCACTACGCGGATGATGAAGAAGTTAGTGATGCAGTACGACGTTGGCTCCGACATCGACCAGTGGAATGGTACCGTGCAGGCATACAGGTCCTCATTTCAAGGCGGCGTAAGGCCTTAGCATTGAATGGAGATTACGTTGAAAAATAGTGTTGTGTAGCTAAAAGATTGGGGAATAACCTGGTGTATTTCAATGCTGAATAAAACAACACCTGTTTCAGAAAAAAAATGTGTTGTATTACTTATTGAACTGCCCTCGTACATGTCATCTTCTCATGAGCGAAATGGTGAAATTTAAATTAATAGAAGAAGGAAAACTGACCACACTCCAACAAGATTAAATTGCACGTGCTGTTTGTTCAGAATAAGGAGAATGTAGAACCAACTTTATGAAGTGTTTAGCTAGCACAGTATACGATCATGGAACAAAGGTAAGTCTTTAACCCGCATTGACCAAGAGTACACATACACAAAAAAACACAAAACAGCATGGTCCACAAGTGAATAAAACTGTACAGTAAATCGCCCAGAAGGATTAAAGAAACAACTAAAATCAAATATTTAAAAATGTCAGTTGAAGCAGACCTCTTAAACATTTCAAACCACTAAGTCAATAATTGTTTAAGTAACGCAGAGTAGGGAATGGTAAAAAGAAATTAAAATTAGTCAGTAATAAATAGCTGTCACTTTACATTGAACATTCATAATTTAATCAATATTACTGTAAAATCCTACGCCCAGGATCTGTGATTGATAATTCTAAACTTCTTTCCAGGTTCTTGAGTGATGCGGTGAGGTTCGACTGATTTTCCTGACGGCCAAGCGGACAACACGAAGAATTCAGTAGAATGGTGGAAGTACTTTGGAGATCCCGATGCTAGCCGGATGTGTGTGTGTCGGGGGGGATTATCGTGTAGTGTGCGTTTTGTGTCTTTTTAGAGTGGCCAATGACCAGTGATGCGACACAAGTGAACAGTGTGATTTTTTTTTTTTTAGATTAACTACAAAACTGTTTCAAAGTACGCGTAATTGAGGGGTATCAAGCAAGTAGATTACGTTTTCAAGTGCAGAAACAGTGGTCGGTGCCAGCGCGGTCATACTGATATTTGAGTGTTTGGCTGGCTTGGTTCAAATGGCTCTGAGCACTATGGGACTTAACATCTATGGTCATCAGTCCCCTAGAACTTAGAACTACTTAAACCTAACTAACCTAAGGACAGCACACAACACCCAGCCATCACGAGGCAGAGAAAATCCCTGACCCCGCCGGGAATCGAACCCGCGAACCCGGGCGTGGGAAGCGAGAACGCTACCGCACGACCACGAGATGCGGGCTCTGAGTGTTTGCCCGTTTAGTCGACTTCCCCTTTTTTCACAATAAAAATTTTAAATGAGTGCCGCAACTGAAAATCCCACGAGTTCTGAAGTGCGGTCAAATGGCTCTGAGCACTATGCGACTTAACTTCTAAGGTCATCAGTCGCCTAGAACTTAGAACTAATTAAACCTAACTAACCTAAGGACATCACACACATCCATGCCCGAGGCAGGATTCGAACCTGCGACCGTTGCGGTCGCTCGGCTCCAGACTGTAGCGCCCAGAACCGCACGGCCACTCCGAAGTGCGGTCAGTAATGAGGTTTTTATAAGTAAAAACGCATGAACTGCCTGAAATATATCGCCAGCTATGTGAAGTGTATGGAAACTAATCACTGAAGGTGGAGTGCGCCAGCGGTGCAATGACTTTGATAGTGGACGAACTAGTGTTCACGATGAAGAGCGAGGTGGACGACCAAGCATTGTTACGGTGAAATGGTCGCGAAAGTCGATGAGAAGATTCAAGAAAACCGTTGATTCACAATGACGGAGCTCTTCAACGCAGTTCCCAACGATGAAGACCTGGCTCGCAACCCAGCGCTCTGACGACGACGCGGAACTCTGGGGAAGAGTGACTAACTAGTTGAACCGTCAGGCGCTAGAATTTTTTGACAGTAGAATGTCAAACCGTGTTCGCTGCTATGGTAAGTACCTGAATATTTGCGGATTTTATATTGAAAAGTAATATTTAAGTAATGTATAAAACCAGATAAGTAGCAAACTAAGAACCATTCACTGCACCCCTATAGCTTGATTTCGTTGACTACAGTAGATTAGTTAAATCAAAACTAGACGTGATTGTCTTTGATCGCTATTTTTTAATTTCAGTGACTGGTTTCAAGCTAGCTGCCAATCTTCAGATCTGTTACACAAAGTTATAAATATAATTAACCAGAGAGATACATTTACTGATAAAAAATCGTAGTTTACAAAAAGAAGAAATTTTGGAATATATTAAATGCCAACATACCATATATTGCAGTTACAGAGTAACTTGTCAATACAGAACTATCGGTTCACTGTCATAACTAAAGTAAATTTTAATCTGTTAAAAGCTTATATCGCAGTTTTGGCGAAACCTGATTGGAAACAGTAAAAAGTGCCCTCTACCTATAAGAATTGTGCATATGTTATTTTTTCACCGTACATATTAATGGCGTATATACTTTTTAATAAAACAATTTTTTTTAGTGGGCCAGGAACCGAAATAATTTACACTAATGTAAAAATTCTTTGTAAAGAAGCTTAAAAACATAATTAAAATGTAGATATTCTTTCGAAAATGTGCGTTTCCTCTTCTTTGTACTGATTGGTGGTGGAGAGGGTTTCCGTACGTCAGAATGTCTACAACGCCACGCCAAGTCCTCTTCCGCCGCGCCCAATTCACCTCGCCGCCAGTACGCTGAGGGCCGTTCCACTGCAACTTGTTCTTACTGGAGCGTGCTGTTGCATTCAAGATCAAAAACAAATCCGCGGCTATCAATAACGATTCTAAGAAAATTAAAGTTAAGAAGAAGTTTGTCATCATGACATACAAAGGGCGTGTGTCGGAAAGAATTGCTAAATGCTTTCCAAAAAACACCGCTGTGGCATTCCAGAATGAAGGGAAATGGCACATAGACTAAGACATAAACCAGCAACGACAAAACAAATGAAATACAACAATTCCGGAGTATATAAGATCAAATGTGCTGAATGTGACAGTTACTATATAGGACAGACAGGGCGGAATTCTGAAAACGATACAGGGAACATTGCAGTCATGGCAATAGGACAGCATTTGGAGCACATGTAAAAGATAGTAAACATGAAGTGAGTAATATAAATGAACAAATGGAGGTGCTACATAAAGCTCCAAAAAGTCTTTATCTTAACGTGCTCAAAGAAAAAACCCAGATCTACTACTTAATGAGCAAAGTGATTTTACGCACAGAAGTTATTAAGAGATTTTTAAAGACCTGTTTTAGGCTTACTCTTGAACGCAATTGCAACAGCACGCTCCAGTAAGAACAAACTGCAGCGGAACGGCCCTCAGTGTACTGGCAGCGAGGTGAATTGGGCGCAGTGGAAGAGGACTTGGCGTGGCGCTGTATACATTCTGACGTACGGGAACCCTCTCCACCACCAATCAGTACAAAGAAGAGGAAACGCACATTTTCGAAAGAATATCTACATTTTAATTATATTTTTAAGCTTCTTTATAAAGAATTTTTACATTAGTGTAAATTATTTCGGTTCCTGGCCCACTCAAAAAATTGTTTTATTGAGAATTATATTCGCCATTAATATGTACGGTGAAAAAATAACATATGCACAATTCTTATATGTAGAGGGCACTTTTTACTGTTTCCAATCAGGTTTCGCCAAAACTGCGATATAATCTATTAACAGATTAAAGTTTACTTTAGTTATGACAGTGAACCGATAGTTCTGTTCTGACAAGTTACTCTGTAACTGCAATATATGGTACGTTGGCATTTAATACATTCCAAAATTTCTTCTTTTTGTAAACTACGATATTTTTATCAGTAAATGTATCTCTCTAGTTTATTACATTTTTAACTTTGTCTAACAGATCTGAAGATGGGCAGCTAGCCTGAAACCCGTCATTGAAAATAAAAAATAGCGATCAAATACTGAAATGCCATATTTTTACAGTAGATTAGATACAATGGCGATGAGTTACCTTACGTTCACACCTGGACAGTAGAGATACGACAAAGAAATTAAAATTGGATGGCTGAACCGAGTTTTAACTCTGACCATCGTAAGTGGGAGTTCAGTACCTTAACCATTCCAAGATGTTACTCCAGGCGGGTGTAAAATTAATGTGCGCAACAGAAAATAATGAACGTTAAAATGATGATTTGGCCCTGTCAGACTATCCACCTGAAGCAGATCTTAGGATCTCTTAATGCTCTTTAACATATAAATTACAACTTAAACGTAAGTGAAAAATTAAGGCAACTAATACTACTAAATGATAAACGTTGATTCTTATTATACATTTATTGTAGATTAAAAAACAACCCTTTATTACTAATGTCTATGTTTCCTAACTAAAATTTCTGATCAATTGCCCAACTCTGCCCCTTTTTATGGCCATGCGATCTAACATAAATAACGCGAAATGACTGACATCATCTATGTAACAAACACTAGAAGACACTACTTTCAAAGATGATCTTCGGTGGTGTGGAACCTCAGTGGAAATAAACTAACGTGATCACAGCTGTTTAGCATTATAGCCCTAATAAGCTGAAGCAATTAGCAATAACACCGTATGTACTGCATCCGGTGCATCGGAGTGATGGTTCTCGTACTAGTTTTTGACGATGGAAAAACTCCAGCCACAAAATAAACTCTTTCAAACACTAGGACGGCAGAAGGCGGTCCTCTGACTAACATATTCTAATACTGTCTTCTGCTCTCTGTGTTCTACAGACGAGAACAGCGAACTCCCAGTCACAAGGACAGTGTTCAAATAACGTCTCATCGTAAGTATAAGCAGAAGTGCTCTCAATCACGGAACGCTACGTACTCACAGATGACTTCCAATCCAGATGCGAAGTCTAGAATCATATAAGGTTGGAACAGTACAATGCCTAACCATTCTAACTACAAACTCTCCTGAGACCAAAGACAGCAAGTCCGTCTGTACCAACAAAGCTGATACTGAGCGACCGTCACTCAAGGGCGATCAAAACGGAAGCGCTCTCCACCGCTAGCTTCCCAGGAATACTCGGTTCCCCTCCCTCGTAACTGCAGAAGGCGAATCACATTCTCGAAACCCCGGAATACTCTCCCTCTCTACAGATTCTTCCGAATGCCGACCAACCATATTTCAGTCTTTTGTCGTCCACCTATACTCGTTCAATGGTACGCTTCTGAGTAAAAATCCTTGGAAATAACCCAGCCTGCGTGATTTCCGATGTGACGCTTCCTCGTTCCTCTCAGCTGCGTCCAAGATTTGCAGAGTTCCCAATTATCCTTTCGGTCCCGCTACAAAACCGGCCGGCCGCGACTCTATTGTGCTCAATCACTCAGGTGTCCCAACGTCCATCTTGCTACTTCCTGTGTTTAAGCAGGACCAACACACCTGTGCAGGCTTTTTTCCACTCAGGGCTTGAGTTCCGCCTGCCGTTTCATCTCCACTGGCGTTCCAACCTCTACTAGAATAGACAATCATTCATTATGCCGTTTTGATAATAAAGACACTCCATCACCTTTCATGCAATAAGCGTTAACAATTATTTACAAGGTGTACATGACAATGTCTGTCTTCTTTGAATATTCATACATACGATGTACAACCTATCAAATGATACCTAATTGTGGTTGTAGACCACGGTAAAGTCTGTAGATGAGTGCGTGCCGGCTTCCATTCGGCTATGTCGCTAGATGTGTGGTCACACGGCACTCATATTCAGAAGTATTCCCCTTGTCGTTTTGTCTTTCCTGTAACTTTCATTCTGCTGCCATTACCCACAACACTGAGTTAATGTCATGTATAACAGACCTACTGTGGAGTATGTACTATTTTTCTTCAGATTTCAAACACCTGAGTTCTACATTCCATAAATCAGTCATAAGGAACTGCATAACTCCTTAGCTCCTTGTATACTGGTTCATAGAGTAAATAATTACAGGTATTAATCAACGTTTCTGACGGATGCATTGTTATCGTTTGAGTCCTACACATGCTTCGATCCTGCTATGGCAACTGGAAATTAAAATAAAAGAAAGTAGCTGTAGTGAAAACACTCATGCTGCTTCTTCATGTGGAGTACACTGTCCCTTCAAAGAATAGGCGTTTTTAAACTCAGATGTCGTAGAGCACGTCAAGTCACCCGACGAAACGGAATGCTTCAGAAACTTAGAGATCGTATGCCTCGAACTGAAACACCGTTACAGTCGCAAAAGGCACATTGTTTATGGAAAGATTTTTGCCTAAGTCCGAAACTAGTACGATCTTAGAATCTAATCACAATGGAAGACTGGTAGCAGTGCCAGACTAGTCGTCATCTATTCGTCGCGTGGTTCGACGCTGATGGTATTTCAGGTTTCAGTAATTAAAAAAAACTGCATTTTGCGAAAAGCGGATTCCTACTAATTACGGGACACAGTGTGTTTTTCTGTTGGCACAATTATCATTATCCGGAAAATACTCGCTGTAAGCAGTGTAGTTAACATGGTAATTAGGTTTATTTTGGTTCCCGTGTCTCGCGGTTGCGGATCATCACTGTATGACGCAGCGCTGTAGGCGAAATTTCGCTATGCATGCGAGGTAATGCCGAAATGCAGTTCCCTTCATTTTAGCAAATTTCTACTGTTCCACGTACAGCATGCTCCCTGAAATTTGAATGTGCCAATGGATATGAGATTCATTTCTTATTGTCTTCAGTTATTTAAATTTGTTTTAAACACTCATCTCCTCAGACTTTCATGTGCTACATTAACGCTCACAGTGTATTTCACTTTGACAGGTATGTAACGACACAAAAACTTCATTCAAGACTGAGAGAAGCATGACGAATTTTAGTATAGCGCTTTGGTGGTGATTTTTACTACAGTTGGCCCTAGATTAAATAGTTATTAACCCTAGTTTTGGTAATTAAATATAATTATTTTAAAGGTGATAATTGTTGTGACTTGGCAAGACAGCCAAGCCACTAGGATGTGAAGCCGAAAGGCACGCGTTTAAGCTCACGCAGGCTGGCGTGAGGTCTGGAACAGTTAAAGGAGGTGAGACTAGTAAAAAAAAGGTACGTGGCTTCTGGAATACTTAACTTTAATCCATAATTGGTGAACATCGGTCTGACGGTACATGCATCACAAGATAAATAGCAAGTGGTAATGGCCCCTTGCTAGGTCGTAGCAAATGACGTAGCTGAAGGCTATGCTAACTATCCTCTCGGCAAATGAGAGCGTAATTTGTCAGTGAACCATCGCTAGCCAAGTCGGCTGTACAACTGGGGCGAGTGCTAGGACGTCTCTCTAGACCTGCCGTGTGGCGGCGCTCGGTCTGCAATCACTGATAGTGGCGACACGCGGGTCCGACGTATACTAACGGACCGCGGCCGATTTAAAGGCTACCACCTAGCAAGTGTGGTGTCTGGCGGTGACACCACAATAATGGTGATGAGGTTCCACACTCCGAGGAGCGTAGGGAACGACGCGGGAGACCCGCACCGCCGACTGGGGAAGGTCCTGGAGGAGGTGGTTTGCCATTGCCTTCCTCCGACCGTAATGGACATGAATAATGATGACGAAAACAACACAACAACACCCAGTCATTTCGAGGCAGGGAAAATCACTGACCCCGCCGGGAATCGAACGGGGACCCCGTGCGCGGGAAGCGAGAACGCTACCGCAAGACCACGAGCTGCGGACACTATAAAGGTACTGTGCATTAATCTGTTACATGGGATCTTAAGGGAAGCAAGGAAATGATGTGAGCAGAAAACACTGAAACACATCACGTGTTTCGTTGTAATCTTTAAAAACCTGTGACGAGCCCTATTAGCATCAGATAAATGCAATATTCGCATTAATAATAATATTCTCTTTCTTTTTAAGCTTCCATCCACTCAGTTGACAGCAAGCATGCAGACATCAAGTATTGAACCAGTCAAACTTCAAACTCAAACCGACTACTTCACAGTGACGTGCACTATTTATTACCCTGTTACTTCAGTATTAAGCTTTTCTTTTACGCGCTAAATAACATTTGGAAACGGAACATAGCAACTATAATATCAAAGTAGTTAGCAACGCTGGTAAGCAAACTCTTGGCTTATCAATTACGAAAAATACATCTCATTTAAAACACTTTAAGACAATGTACAAATTTACGTGCATTTTAATTATTTTTCATGTAATTCGAAATTAATTACTGGTTTACAATTATCAAGCAAGTGAAAGTTGTGCATTTTCAACTTCTCGCGTTGTAATCTATAGTCCATTAAATTTCGGGCATGCAGCCGCGCAAATAAAATTTCCCCCACTGGTATTTCGGCCGCGTATCGTCCGGCCATCCTCAGAGTGAGTCACAAGACTGACGACAAGATGCCAAGCGCGGCCTTATATGTTCCACCGCGGCGGTACTGCGCATGCGGTTCACAGATGCTGGTCGGCGGCAAAGAAATACGCTTATACAGGGCGTTTCAAAAATGACCGGTATATTTGAAACGGCAATAAAAATAAACGAGCAGCGATAGAAATACACCGTTTGTTGCAATATGCTTGGGACAACAGTACATTTTCAGGCGGACAAACTTTCGAAATTACAGTAGTTACAATTTTCAACAACAGATGGCGCTGCAAGTGAGGTGAAAGATATAGAAGACAACGCAGTCTGTGGGTGCGCCATTCTGTACGTCGTCTTTCTGCTGTAAGCGTGTGCTGTTCACAACGTGCAAGTGTGCTGTAGACAACATGGTTTATTCCTTAGAACAGAGGATTTTTCTGGTGTTGGAATTCCACCGCCTAGAACACAGTGTTGTTGCAACAAGACGAAGTTTTCAACGGAGGTTTAATGTAACCAAAGGACCGAAAAGCGATACAATGAAGGATCTGTTTCAAAAATTTCAATGGACTGGGAACGTGACGGATGAACGTGCTGGAAAGGTAGGGCGACCGCGTACGGCAACCACAGAGGGCAACGCGCAGCTAGTGCAGCAGGTGATCCAACAGCGGCCTCGGGTTTCCGTTCGCCGTGTTGCAGCTGCGGTCCAAATGACGCCAACGTCCACGTATCGTCTCATGCGCCAGAGTTAACACCTCTATCCATACAAAATTCAAACGTGGCAACCCCTCAGCGACGCTACCATTGCTGCACGAGAGACATTCGCTAATGATATAGTGCACAAGATTGATGACGGCGATATGCACGTGGGCAGCATTTGGTTTACTGACGAAGCTTATTTTTACCTGGACGGCTTCGTCAATAAACAGAACTGGCGCATATGGGGAACCGAAAAGACCCATGTTGCAGTCCCATCGTCCCTGCATCCTCAAAAAGTACTGGTCTGGGCCGCCATTTCTTCCAAAGGAATCATTGGCCCATTTTTCAGAATCGAAACGATTACTGCATCACGCTATCGAGACATCCTTCCTGAATTTGTGGCGGTACAAACTGCCTTAGACGACACTGCAAACACCTCGTGGTTTATGCAAGATGGTGCCCGGCCACATCGCACGGCCGACGTCTTTAATTTCCTGAATGAATATTTCGATGATCGTGTGATTGCTTTGGGCTATCCGAAACATACAGGAGGCGGCGTGGATTGGCCTCCCTATTCGACAGACATGAACCCCTGTGACTTCTTTCTGTGGGGACACTTAAAAGACCAGGTGTACCGCCAGAATCCAGAAACAATTGAACAGCTGAAGCAGTCCATGTCATCTGCATGTGAAGCCATTCCGCCAGACACGTTGTCAAAGGTTTCGGGTAATTTCATTCAGAGACTACGCCATATTATTGCTACGCATGGTGGATATGTGGAAAATATCGTACTATAGAGTTTCCCAGACCGCAGCGCCATCTGTTGTTGAAAATTGTAACTACTGTAATTTCGAAAGTTAGTCTGCCTGAAAATGTACTGTTGTCCCAAGCATATTGCAACAAACGGTGTATTTCTATCGCTGCTCGTTTAGTTTTTATTGCCGTTTCAAATATACCGGTCATTTTTGAAACACCCCGTACATGAGCCGCCTGTGTGGAAGTTATTTGAGTTTTATTACCGAAAAGCAAAAATTATTGTATACAATGCCTAAGAAACTTCATTTGTGTCATGAACCCAAAACTTATTATGGGACATCCCAAATAATTTTGTACACTACTGGCCATTAAAATTGCTACACCACGAAGATGACGTGCTGCAGACGTGAAATTTAACCGACAGGAAGAACATGCTGTGATATGCAAATGATTAGCTTTTCAGAGCATTCACACAAGGTAGGCGCCGGTGGCGACACCTACAACGTGCTGACATGAGGAAAGTTTCCAACCGATTTCTCATACACAAACAGCAGTTGACCGGCGTTACCTGGTGAAACGTTGTTGTGATGCCTCGTGTAAGGAGGAGAAATGCGTACTATAATGTTTCCGACTTTGATAAAAGTCGGATTGTAGCCTATCGCGATTGTGGTTTACCGTATCGCGACATTGCTGCTCGCGTTGGTCGAGATCCAATGACTGTTAGCACAATATGGAATCGGCGGGTTCAGGAGGGCAATACGGAACGCCGTGCTGGATCCCAACAGCCTCGTATCACTAGCAGTCGAGATGACAGGCATCTTGTCCGTATGGCTCTAACGATCGTGGAGCCACGTCTCGATCCCTGAGTCAACAGATGGGGACGTTTGCAAGACAACAACCATCTGCACGAACTGTTCGACGACGTTTGCAGCAGCATGGACTATCAACTCAGACACCATGGCTGCGTTTACATTTGACACTGCATCACAAACAGGAGCGCCTGCGATGGTATACTCAACGACGAATCTGGGTGCAGGAATGGAAAAGTCATTTTTTTCCGATGAATCCAGGTTCTGTTAACAGCATCATGATGGTCGCATTCGTGTTTGGAGACATCGTGGTGAACGCACATTGGAAGCGTGTATTCGTCATCGTCATACTGGCGTATCACCCGGCGGGATGGTATGGGGTGCTATTGGTTGCACGACTCGGTCACCTCTTGTTCGCATTGACGGCACTTTGAACAGTGGACGTTACATTTCAGATGTGTTACGACCCGTGGCTCTACCCTTTATTCGATGCCTGTGAAACCTGACATTTCAGCAGGATAATGCACGACTGCATGTTGCAGGTCCTGTACGGGCCTTTCTGGATACAGAAAATGTTGGACTGCTGCCTTGGCCAGCACATTCAGCAGATTCCTCACCAATTGAAAACGTCTGGTCAATGGCGGCCCAGCAACTGGCCCGTCACAATACGCCAGCCACTATTCTTGATGAGCCGTGGTATCGTGTTGAAGCAGAATGGGCAGCTGTACCTGTCCACGCCATCCAATCTTTGTTTGACTCAATGCCAGGCGTATCAGGTCCGTTATTACGGCCAGAGGTGGTTGTTCTGGGTACTGTTTTCTCAGGATCTATGCACCCAAATTGCCTGAAAATGTAATCACACGCCAGTTCTAGTATAATATATTTGTCCAATGAATAACAGTTTATCATCTGCATTTCTTCTTGGTGTAGTAATTTTAATGGCCAGTAGTGTATTTCGACATAACTGCCATCAAGGATTGTGACTGAATGAAATGTAATAATATTATGAAAAGAAAGATTGCTACTCACCATTTAGCGGAGATGCTGATAAAAAGACTGTCACAAAATAAGCTTTCGGAGACTCAGCATCTCCGCTATATGGTGAGTAGCAACTTTCCTTTTCATAATATTCTTACATTCCACTCTGGATATTCCATTGTTTTTGTTACGGCATAAAGTCAAAGCGCCGGCACGCCAGTCGGGAACGACAGAGAAGAGATGGCTGTGAGAAGAGGTCAGCCAGTCGCACGCTGACCGACCTCTCTCCAGTACTACAACGCGACAGCAGCGGCCTCTATGCCAAGAGGACATAAGCGCCGCGCCCGATTGGTCGCGGGAAGTTCTACAGCAGCATCTACAGCGCTTGTATAGCAGTGACTTAGGAACTGTATACACTAAAGAAGCTTCTTTATTTTGTCTGTCGCCCATTGCTTGCCACACATCTCAATAATTCTCAAAGCTAAGTATTGTCATTTACTTTTCGTAATAAGGCTCAGTAATACGAAGCGTTTGAATGTTGTCTCGTGATCCAAGAAAGCAGGTTTCCTAGACACGCCATATTCCACGAAAAGGCAGTATTCAACTGTTTGACTGAAATTTTCAATGTTTATTTGACACCACAAACGGTCATCAAATGACAGGCACTAAGACATTGACATTTTTATAAGATTATGTGATTAGTTACGATTACATTTGAAAATGACGACTCAGTACGTCGACACTAGTAATGTAACTTTTTAAAAATTCCATTGTTTTAGTGATTGTCGCTTGACGACCGTTTGTGGTGTCAAATAAACATTTTATATCCCAAACAGCTTGACGAGTATGTTACTACGATACTAAGTTTCAGTGCTGAGGATATAGACCAGAACCTATCCCAGGGAACGTGGCACTGGCTAGTCAATGCATGGACAGCAGTTTGGAATTACATCCAACTTGCATTAACTTTTAAACACTGATCAATGCCTTTTAAAAGTCTACATATTACTTTGCCTGAAAGTGGTGATTTGCTGCGTCGAGTGCTGTTTAAAGTCATCGCCCTTTCTGCTAAGCCTAATTATACTGGTAGCTCCTACATGACAGCTTTCTAAAAGGAATACCAGTTCTTCTTTCTAGCGGAATGTCTTGTAGTGTATATGCAGCCCAGCGTGTCTTCTTGCAAAACAGATACAGAAATGTTCATCGGAGGTTTTGCTTTCGAAGAATCTCGCGAAAACCTCACCTGCTGTCCCATAATCCACAGCAACATTACTTACAAATGTGAAGCTTTACGGATAAGCAGTCACAGAATAACTTTTCATCTCAGACTGCTAGGCTGTGATTGTCCTATTCGCCAACCTCGACTCGACCCACTCAGTGGGTCTGGCTTGGTGCGCACTCACCCCTGTAGTCCAAGTACTGCTTTTTGGTGCCAATATCCGTACGCCACAGAGAGCAACTCCCCCAAACCCAAACCCGATTTTCTTTGCCTATTATTACATTACTAACACTGTGTCTAAACCCTGTGCATGGACCAGAAGAATTACAATAATAGTTACAAAACAGCATACAAGAAAATAATTCATTTCCGATTATTAACAGAAAGTAATTTTTTAGAAAACTGTTTTATAGATGTCAATCAAAAGAAAAAAAACTGTATGCACTTTTCTAAAGAACTTGTAAAACAGGTAGTAATTTTGTTTGCACGTCGGTCCACAGCTTCGATATACATCGTCTGTTACGGGCTGTATAATTCTCAATTTATTTGCTATTGGACGCTTTCGGCTTTATAGTCATTATCAAGCAACATTCAGATACCTCTATGCAACACAGTACAACAGCTGTGACAAACATATCAGTATACCTGCCCACATGTGGAACCACTAAGAAACATTAATATGATCCGTATCAAATAGGAATAGAATGTTTATAATACGGAGCCATGCTGGCTCGTATCGATATCTGCTTCGCGGGCTACTGGCGTGACTTCACCGTCCTGGCGCGCGGTTGCGAGTTTTGCAATGATCTCTGGAGTTCAGTGGGAAGACCGGTCTCTCCGGCGCAAGATTTAAACAGAGACAAAATCCCCAAGATTGGCGCTCTTTTACAGAAGATCGAAATTTAGCGCGGACTTCAGCGCGAGATGCTTGTAACAGTTTCCACAACGAAACACTGTCTCGAAACTTGTCAGAAAATCCGAAGAGATTCTGGTCGTATGTGAAGTATGTTAGCGGCAGGAAACAATCAATGGCTTCTCTGCGCGATAGCAATGGAGATACTATCGAAGACAGCGCTGCCAAATCAGCGCTCTCGGATAAACACAGCCTTCCGAAATGCCTTCACAAAAGAACACGAAGTAAATATTTCAGAATTCGAATCGAGAACAGCTGCCAGCGTGAGTAACGTAGAAGTAAATATCCTCGGAGTACTGAAGCAACTTAAATCACTTAATAAAAGCAAGTCTTCTGATCCAGACTGTACACCTATTAGGTTTCTTTCGGAGTATGCAGATGCTTTAGCTCCATACTTAACAATCATATACAACTGTTCACTCGACGAAAGATCCGTACCCAAAGACTGGAAAGCTGCACAGGTCACACCAATATTCAAGAAAGGTAGTAGCAGTAATCCACTAAATTACAAGCCCATATCGTTTACGTCGATATTCAGCAGGATTTTGGAACATATATTGAGTTCAAACACTATGAATTAGCTCGAAGAGAACTGTTTATTGACACACAGTCAACATGGGTTTAGAAAACATCGTTCCTGTGAAACACAACTAGCTCTTTATTCACATGAAGTGTTGAGTGCTATTGACAAGGGATCTCAGATCGAAACGTATTTCTAGATTTCCGGAAGACTTTTAACACTGTACCACACAAGCAGCTTGTAGTGAAATTGCGTGCTTGTGGAATATCGTCTCAGTTATGTGACTGCATTTGTGATTTCCTGTCAGATAGGTCACAGTTTGTAGTAACTGCCGGAAAGTCATCGAGCGAAACAGAAGCGATTTCTGGCGTTCCCCAAGGTAGTGTTATAGGCGCTTTGCTGTTCCTTATCTATATAAACGATTTGGGAGACTATCTGAGCAGCCGTCTTAGGTTGTTTGCAGATGCCGCTGTCGTTTATCGACTAATAAAGTCATCAGAAGATCAAAACAAATTGCAAAACGATTTAGAAAAGATATCTGAATGGTGCGAAAATTGGCAGTTGACCCTAAATAACGAAAAGTGTGAGGTCATCCCATGAGTGCTAAAAGGAATTCATTAAACTTCTGTTACACGATAAGTCAGTGTAATCTAAAAGCCGTAAATTCAACTAAATACCTAGGTATTGCAATTACGAACAACTTAAATTGGAAGGAACACATAGAAAATGTTGTGGGGAAGGCTAACCAAAGACTGCGTTTTATTGGCAGGACACTAAGAAAACGTAACAAATCTACTAAGGACACTGCCTACACTACGCTTGTCCGTCCTCTTTTAGAATATTGCTGCGAGGTGTGGGATCCTTACCAGATAGGACTGACGGAGTACATCGAAAGAGTTCAAAGAAGGACAGCACGTTTTTTATTATCGCGAAATATGGGAGAGAGTGTCACAGAAATGATACAGGATTTGGACCGGACATCATTAAAAGAAAGGCGTTTTTCGTTGCGGCGGAATCTTCTCACGAAATTCCAGTCACCAACTTTCTCCTCCGAATGCGAAAATATTTTGTTGTATTTTTTTGACCTACATAGGGAGGAACGATCCCCACGATAAAGTAAGGGAAATCAGAGGTCGTGCGGAAAGATATAGGTGTTCGTTCTTTCCGCGCGCTATACTCGATTGGAATTATAGAGAACTATGAAGGTGGTTCGATGAACCCTCTGTCAGGCACTTAAATGAGATTTGCAGAGTATCCATGTAGATGTAGATGTAGATGTAGATATATATGTAGAACGGTTACAGTGTAAGGTTGATCTTTGGGCAACCTAGGAGGCTCGGTGCTTGAAAGAGTTTTTCCTGCTTCAGCCCATTCATGGGCTAAGTGATCAGCCCACCACATTCCTGGCGGTTTACGCTGCATTGACCTGGACGCCGTGCGCCCCCTGTGAGAATCTACAGTGTCCTTGTGCATTTGGCGACACGCTCAATCGCATAATTGCTGATACCGTTTTGGGGCGGACCACCTCTGCCTTCGCCTTAGGTTGTATTGCCCTCCGGTATTTTAATGTTACTGCGGGTGTATTTGTTTCAATATAGCCTTAATCTTCTCTGCTTATAATTGTTCTTCTATGAAGGTCTTTGTCACTCTAATCAAATAATGTGTAAAAATTCCTCTGTAAGTCGTGATCAGTGCCCTTCATAGTGACCTCATAGTGTGTTTAAGGTTATTGTACTGAGCTTAAGGTTTCGGGGAATGTCTCTATTGTTTAATATTCTCTCCTCCCCTCACTTCCCGGATGCTGGTATCATACGCGTTTCATTCCAGGTTATTCATTTAATGCCTGTTCATGTTTTAATATGTATTGATTTTAGTTACATACGTGGCATCACCATGTCCTCAAGGTGCTTATTGAGATCTTTAATAAGGAGAGATTGGTTAGTTGCCGCCATTGCCCTTTCTTGTTCTGAGTTAAGGTTTTGTTTGCATTTTCTTATGTGAGTGTATCCGTCTCGGGCCTTTCGGTCCCGCCTTAGAACCTAAAAGTTTTGAGAGTGCTATTTGACCTTTCTGACCATCCCTCGGGGCAAGTAATTGTAGCTATCTGCAGTTTAATTAACTGGTGTTGCAAATTGTACTGGATTCGGTTTGTCTCTTTTAGAGGTTTTACTACGTAAAATTGTTTAATACATAACTTAGTGGATACTCTAATTCTAATTTAGTGGGCGGTAAGTTGGTTCGCCGGACGGAGTGGCCGAGTGCTCCTAGGCGCTGCAGTCTGGAACCGCGCGACGGCTACGGTCGCAGGTTCGAATCCTGCCTCGGGCATGGATGTGTGTGATGTCCTTAGGTTAGTTAGGTTTAAGTAGTTCTAAGTTCTAGGGGACTGATGACCTCAGATATTAAGTCCCATAGTGCTCAGAGCCATTTGAACCATTTTTAAGTTGGTTCAGTTTGTTTTTCAAATGGTTCAAATGGCTCTGAGCACTATGGGACTCAACTGCTGAGGTCATTAGTCCCCTAGAACTTAAAACTAGTTAAACCTAACTAACCTAAGGACATCACAAACATCCATGCCCGAGGCAGGATTCGAACCTGCGACCGTAGCGGTCTTGCGGTTCCAGACTGCAGCGCCTTTAACCGCACGGCCACTTCGGCCGGCTCAGTTTGTTTTTAAAAATTTGTTATTTAATTGCACCTAAATGAAGGGTCCTAGGTATCTGTTTGTATTAGTGAAGGGCTTTTGTGCCTGTATTACTGTTTAGTGTGGACCTGTCTTGTTTCTACGATTTCTTCGCAGCGCTTCTCACCTGGTTGCGGGACCTGGGAGGGACCCATTACTTAACTGGTGACGGGCAAATCGAGACGCTTATAGCACATGTGACGTGACACGATTTTACTGCGCGACTCGCACGTTCCACACAGGGGCGGATATATGAAGTTTTGTGGGTGGGGGCGGTCGCCTGGAGAAAAAAGACCAGAGGTCCTCCCTTCGAATGTTACGCAAAGAGACCTTCTAAAACTACTGTTTTAAACTGTTTTGATACTTACAAATATTGCAAAAATGTGTTCTATTTTACACAAAAAAGTTTTAAAATCCATGAAATGTGTAGAATTCACAGTCCTTTTCTGCGTAACTTCTTTCATGCAATTGTTAATACGCAGCAACAAGCTCATAAACCTCAGGGTTGATAAGCAAATTAAACGCAGGAGTGCGTTCGTTAAGCCACAAGGATATAACTATCATGTAAAGCGTATCGATACCGCACGTTTAAAGGCTGCGTGAGAACGAAGTCCAAGTTAGGGACAGCACAGATGTTCCTGCTACAGCCATACTGTGAGCACACAAATCAGCGTACCGACGACATCGCCTCCAACCATGTCCATCACTTTGTAATTCTGATCCGCGTACAGACATTCAGAAAAATTCAAGGGAATATACACGACCATTCGCTCAAGACGAGTCTTTGCATGTACAAGTACGTCTACCCACGTAACCTAGCTTTTGACTACCTAAGTAAATAAAGTAAAACTAATATAGTTTCTTCAGTTAGTTAGATCCTTTTACCACCCGGCGATGACGTATGGACACCAAAATACTGCCTGCTTATCAAGTAAAACGGCTGATGTAGAAATTACCTGTACTTTCTAATTTATGAGGTTCATTCAAATGAAACTTGGTCAGTGCGACTACTACGTAAGGTGGCACCATGTAACTGGTGGTATGGTGGCACCATCTATTGGTAGAGAGAGACTGACGCGTGTGCACCGTTTGATGTTGCATAGCGCCAGAGTGGTTTCAAAATATTTCAAATGGCTCTAAGCACTATGGGACTTAACAAATGGCTCTGAGCACTATGGGACTCAACTGCTGAGGTCATTAGTCCCCTAGAACTTAGAACTAGTTAAACCGAACTAACCTAAGGACATCACACACACCCATGCCCGAGGCAGGATTCGAACCTGCGACCGCAGCGGTCTCGCGGTTCCAGACTGCAGCGCCAGAACCGCGCGGCCACTACGGACGGCATGGGACTTAACATCTGAGGTCATCAGTCCCCTAGACTTAGAACTACTTAAACCTAACTAACCTAAGGACATCACACACATCCATGCCCGAGGCAGGATTCAAACCTGCGACCGTAGCAGCAGCGCGGTTCCTGACTGAAGTGCCTAGAACCACTAGGCCACAGCGGCCGGCGCCAGCGTGATTTCACGCCGAAGAAAAGGTGGTCACACAATTTATCGTCCACATCTGAACATACAGGTGGGTAGGCAGGAACAACGAGAAGTGATTCAATTTTCGGAGGCTGGGGGAATTGGAAGCAGTGAAATGTATTATAATTTAGTTTCAACTCTCGGGGGGGGGGGGGGGGGGTGTCCCGCTGCCCCCACCCCCCACCCCCTTTAATCCGCACGTGTCGTGTGGACCTGCGCATATTGAGACGCGTACGACTAGAAATGTGTAATTCACGAATAAAAGAGTTATTTTTGCTAGACTTGATTTCCGAATCACACCCAGTGCTGAAGACGAAGTGTTGCTTTATTCATTAATGAATAAAAATTCCAAATCATTAAATAAATATATTTTGATTGACAGGAAAAGATGTGGACAGTTTCAGACTACGACTAAGATGAGTGATGCAGATTTTAAAAATTCCTCCAAAATGGCTAGAAAACAATTCCCTGAAGTACATGGAATCATGCAGATCACCATTGACTCAAATGGGGAGAAAACTGCGCCACAACCACAAGGGTAGCATTCATCTCACGCTAGGTGAAGAGAGCCCTACGTCATAGTGACGTAACGCTACGTCATCATGGCGTAAATAAACCTAAATCGACTTCATGAGTGCGTATATCGATCTTTGCAGTTGTACAGCAGAGGTTGCACGGTAAGTGAAAGCTAAACGTAAATACACGTGTACAAACGAAGTGACAGCAGTTGTGTGGTATGCTCATCCCAGCTGAATTACTTATTAAGCTGTAATCTCAACAGTTTTCGATGTTATTGTGTGTTTCTTGATGTAATGAATGCCAGAACGAAGGAACGAAAACAATAAATAGCGACTAGTCATTAAAAAAAATCCGATTAATTGTGCTTAAATCCCGTGGATAGAAACGTGAAATAGAGAGAAATTAAAGTGTTTCGTATTTTTATAAAAGCCAATGGATTGTACATAGTTCCTCTGGGGAGAAAAGTTAAACTGAGAAATTAATGTGGTTCCAAAGATAATTCCGAATATTGCTGGAATTTTAATTTTGCCTTCATGCTGTAGATCAGCACAGACACTTTTGCTCTTCAGAAATAAGTTATTGCTGATGGTTATAATGTACCGACCTGTTATAACACATGTCATTATTTTTCTTCTTATGTTGTATACTGTTAAAAAAACAATGACATGCAAGTCACATTTACCAGAAATTTAAGCAACTGAGAGCAGTGAGTGCTGTCGCCATTTTCAGCTACTTCTTGTATGACTCTTAGGCAATATGGAAATAGCTATAGTAATCATGCCAAACACCTCCAAAATTAATACCATGTCTATAGAGAGAATAAACAAACACAGTATTCCAGCACCGCATATGAAACATCGATTAGTGCTGCTAAAACTGTGGGCTGTTGTTGCTATTTTGTCAAGTAGCTCACCCATTGTGACAGCCAGTGTTCCAACATCATTCGGCAACTACTAGGAGACTTACTTTTTATATAATTGATACTGCTTACATATTAAAATGTGAGTAACAATTATAGACGAAATATCATTGTTTTTTCACAGTATACAGCGTATAAAGAATGAAGGCAAAATTAAAACCCCAGCAACATTCCGAATTATCTTTGGAACCACATTAATTTCTCGGTTTAACGTTTCTGCACAGAAGAGTTATGTACAGTCCATTGGCTCATATAAAAATGCGAAACACTTTAATTTCTCTCTATTTCACGTGTCTGTCCACATGATTTATGCAGAATTAATCGAATTTTTTTTAATGACTACTGGCTTTTTTGACTTTCGTTGTGGTTATGGTTCCTTCGTTCAGATATTCGCTATATTCATGTAACACACATTAACATCCCACATTCTTGGGATTAGAGCATAATAATTAATTATTTCACGTTTCTGTCGCACAATCATTCACGATTCATGAGATTTTTCAAAAATGACTACAAGTTTTTTTTTTTTTTACTTTCGTTATATTCATGAAATACCCAAAAACATCCTAAATTTTTAGGATTACAGCTTAATAATTAATTATTTCACGTTTCTTCCATATGACTTCTGGACGATTCATCGGATTTAAAAAAAATGACTGTGAGCTTTTCATTTTTTTCTTTCGTTATGGTTCCTTCGTTCAGACATTCATTATGTTCAAGAAACACACAATACAATCGAAAACTGTTGGGATTCCAGTTTCATAACTAAATCAACTGGGCTGAACATACCACATTTAGCTTTCACGCTACAGTGCAACCTCTGTGGTACAACTGCAAAGATCGATACACCTACTCATGAAGTCGATTTAGTTTTATTGACGTGACGATGACGTAGCGTTACGTCACTATGACGTAGGGCTCTCCTCAGCTAGCGTGAGATGAATGCTACCCCAACCACAACGGCGCGCGACCTGGCGCAGGCGCGTGTCGCGTCACCATCGAGTCGCGTCACAGTTCGCGCGGTCCCGTTAGGATCCGTGAAGTCCTGTGGCGCTCCTCACACTCTATACGCGTCTCAATTCGCCCCTAGCGATGCCGCGGCGCGACTCCGGCATGCTGTTTGTCGGCCACCGCGAGGTCTGACACCTTCGCTCACCTCTGCGGACACCTTTCATGCCGCTTCGTCAGCTCCCTAAGGCCGATATTACACTATCATATTTCTTTGTCGAAGTTGATTCGTCCAAGAAATCAGATGGTGTAATAGCGAACTTAGCCAACTCTCGCCTTTCGTTAAAGAAATATGATCAAGTCTAGGGCCTCGCCGTAGACTTGATGGTAAAAGTCGTCCGTCTTCTGTTCACTGCAGTGTGAAATACAACCGCTTGTAGCGCTGGTAGCGCTACAGCTATTTTACGTCTATAGTGTATTCGTAAACATGACTGCAAAGTTTAGTTGGTGAGTTAGTTCGACTCTTTATAATACCATTGCTTCGACAGGTGTAGGAGAGTGAGCAAGGGGCACGATGCATGCTATTAATCGTACGCTAGTGGGATATGCTGCAGCCGACTTCAAATCCACAATCACAGTTACAGCCACCTACCTCTAGATCTGGAAACACCAAGGCGGCAGTCCACATACGCAGAGGTGTGTTGGTGCATGTCAGAGTACGGTGCAGCGAGTAAGTGTGCAGACGTTTTCAGACATGCTAATGGTGACTGTGTGTTGAAAATGGCTCAGAGAATACATATAGATGACGTTATGAGGGGTAGAATACTAGGGCGACTGGAGGCTGGTCAAATACAGCAGGTCGTAGCATGGGACCTCTGTGTGCCACAAAGTGTGACCTCATGATTATGGCAACGATTCCGGCAGACAGGAAACGTGTCCAGGCGCTACAATACGGGACGTCCACAGTGTACAACACCACAAGAAGACCGATATCTCACCATCAGTCCCAGAAGATGGCCACAGAGTACTGCAGGTAGCCTTGCTCGGGACCTTACCGCAGCCACTGGAACAGTTGTCTCCAGACACACAGTCTACAGATGACTGAACAGACATGGTTTATTCGCCCGGAGACCTGCAAAGTTCATTCCACTGACCCCCGGGCACAGGAGAGTCCGTAAAGCCTGGTGTCAAGAACACAGTACATGGTCATTGAAACAGTGGTCCCAGGTTATGTCCACGGACGAGTCCAGGTACAGTCTGAACAGCGATTCTCGTCGGATTTTTACCTGGCGTGAACCAGGAACCAGATACCAACCCCTTAATCTCCTTGAAAGGGTCCTGTATGGAGGTCGTAGTTTGATGATGTGGGGTGGGCTTATGACTGGTGCATGTACACCCCTGCATGTCTTTGACAGTGGAACTGTAACAGGTCAGGTGTATCGGGACGTCATTTTGCACCAGTATGTCCGCCTTTTCAGGGGTGCAGTGGGTCCCACCTTCCTCCTGATGGATGATACCGCACGGCCCCACCGAGCTGCCATCGTGGAGGAGTACCTTGACAAAGAAGATAGCAGGCGAATGGAGTGGCCTGCCTGTTCTCCAAATCTAAACCCCATCGAGCACGTCTGTAATGCTCTCGGTCGAAGTATCGCTACATGTCTTCAAACCCCTAGGACACTTTAGGAGCTTCGACAGGTCTGGTGCAAGAATGGGAGGCTATATCCCAGCAGCTGTTCGACCACCTGATCCACAGAATGCCAACCCGTTGTGCGGCCTGTGTACATGTGTATGGTGATCATATCCCATGTTGATGTCGGGGTACATGCGCAGGAAACAGTGGCATTTTGTAGCACATGTGTTTCGAGACGGTTTTCTCAACTTATCACCAATATCGTGGACTTACAGATCTGTGTCGTGTGTGTTCCCTATGTACCTATGCTATCAGCGCCAGTTTCGTGTAGTGCCACGTTGTGTGGCACCACATTCTGCAATTATCCTTAATTTATGAGCATGAGTATAGTTTGTCCATTTTCGAATTCTGGATGCCATAAGTTAAAAAGTGCTTCATCTGTTTCCCTCTTTTCATTAATTTTGTAGTTGTTGGGGCTCTAATTCTATTAATTAAATTATTCAAAATTAAAATATAGATCTTAATGCCCATATAGTGCACTTAAATTTTGTCTTCAGATATTCATCCTTCAGTGCTTTATAAATCGCTTCACACGTTTATGAAATTATTTTGGTAAATGTGTACTGTGGTATCCGAGTGCTGCATAGTAAGTTAGAGTAGCTCTCTCCTGTAACAAGAAATCGCAGTGTTATGGTTAACCTGTTTTCTGCACATACAGCATTACTCAATTGAGTATTCTGCTTTGTAATATTAGGAACCATTTTACAGAGCAACTACTGAAATGCACTCCCTTCCATTCATGAGTAAGTTATATAAGACACGACGTTCCCCATTTGCCGCTCTCGCAACAGATTTTACTGAATGCTTGTATTATCTCGATGTAAGACCTGCGTCTTTAGTCAAGTATGTTTCCTTTTTTCGCCGCCTCTCTTTCAAATGCATACACAATGCAATTGTGGTACAAGTAAAGGCAGCGCATAATAACCAGTTGTTGTTGTCCGCCATCATGAACTTTGACGAAAAATATGATGACAGTGTAACAAATCCTTTTAGTGTCACTTCAAAGATCTCTGTCAAAGAAATTTGTCGAATATCTGATCATGTTTCTTTGTCAAAGAAATGAGATATTGTAATGCCTGCCTAAGTTGAGTCTGCCTTTCCTTCTGTAACCTTTAGCCGCTTGCTGCTCAGTGCCTCAAATACTGATGTTCTGTTTGGCCCTTTGATCGTTAGTGCCGGTGCAGTTCTGTGATATTAAGGTCTTACTGTCCTTAACTCATTCAAATGTTATTCAGTTGCATTTTTGCTAATTAATTCATTCTCTTAGAAGGGACCTTTCTTAAAGATTGTTATTCTGAAATAGTTGTGGAGCCTTCTACTAACATGATATTGCGTTAAATACAATTGCAAGTTTCTTTACCTGTTTGGTTTTGTTAAATTCGCAAGCCATTTAGTATTGAGCATTTGTCCAGCACCTTTTTTGTCAACTCTGTGGTTGTTCTACTTGTCATTTAGCATTTCCTCAACCAAGAATTAAAAATTTTTGGTGCTCCCTTTTTTCACCCCCCAAAAAAGAGTTGTGAAGTACAGTATTTGATCTGTGTTTTACAATTCTTAAAATTCGTTGCGACTATGTTCTTAAAAAATTCAGATTGTGAAAAACGATGAATGATGTTACGAGGCTTAGCCTTCCACGAGGATTTTCAATCGTTGTCCTATTCATGGCGATCTCAATACACATGGAGAACCATGTATAAATACAATGAAGCGCCAAAGAAACTGGTATAGGCATGCGTATTCAAATACAAAGATATGTCAATAAGTACAATATGGTGCTGCGATCGGCAAAGCCTATATAAGACAAGAAGTGTCTGGCGCAGCTGTTATATCGGTTACTGCTGCTACAATGGCAGGTTATCAAAATTTAAGGGAGTTTGAACGTGATGTTATAGTCGGCGCACGAGCGATGGGACACAGCATCTCCGAGGTAGCGATGAAGTGGGAAATCTCCCCTCCGACCGTTTCACTCATCATCATCATCAGTTATCTGCTATATTAGCAGGTCCTTTGCCTCTCCATTTTCTGCGATCCATTGCTTCCTTCTTAAGGCTGCTGTATGTTGTACCGTCCATCATGTCATCCAGTATCTGGAATCTCTTTCTTCCTCGCTTTCTTTTCCCTTCTACATAACCTTCTAAAACTGTTTTTATCAGTCCGTCATTCTTTCTTAATATATGCCCAATTCAATTTCTTTTTCTTCTCTTTATTACATCTAGTAACTGCCTTTTCTCTCCCACTCTTCTCAGTACCTCTTCATTTTTTACTCTGTCCATCCAACTTATTCCTTCCATCTTCCGCCATGTCCAGATCTCAAAAGCCTCCAGCCTTTCTCTGTCTTTTTTCCTCATAGTCCATGTTTCAGCGCCATATAGAAGAACACTCCATACAAGACATTTTATGAGTCTCTTTCTGAGTTCTCTGTCCATACCGCTGCAGAAGATTCTCCTTTTCTTATAAAACGCCTCTTTTGCCATTGCTATCCTTGTTTTAATTTCTGTGGTGCACTTCCAGTCGGTGTCTATCCTGCTTCCAAGATACTTAAAATTTTGCACCTGTTCTAGTTTTTCTCCATTCAGCACAATTTTTAGTTCCTTATTTCCTCCTATTGCCAATACTTTTGTTTTATTTGTGTTAATTTTCATTCCATATTTTTTTCCGTTAGTTGCAATGATGTCCACCAAATCCTGTAATTCTTTTTCCCCTGTGGCTAGAAGGACCATGTCATCAGCAAATCTCAAGCACCCTACTCTTCTTCCTCCAATTTCTACTCCTTTGTTATCTAATGAGCATTGGTCAATCATATTTTCCAAGTACAGGTTGAAAAGAGTAGGTGATAAACAGCATCCTTGTCTTACTCCTTTCCCTAGTCTGATCCAGTTCGTACTTTCTCCTCTCACTTTAACTGAAACTTTTTGATTAAGGTACAATGAGTTTATAAGTCTTCTGGTTTTCCAGTCCACTCTCTTTTCCCTCATAATAGTCGCCAGCTTGTCCCAAACCACATTGTCAAATGCCTTTTCTAAATCGATGAAGCACATATATAGGTCTCTTCCTTTTTCAATAAACCTTTCTCCTAAGATTCGTAGGAGCCCTATTGCATCTCTGGTGCCCTAAAGCCAAACTGCTCCTCGCCGAGATTCTCCTCTATTACTTTTTCAAGTCTTTTATTAAAAAACATCAAATCTCCGACATCGCTGTGCCTGGAAAAACATCCTGCAAGAACAGGTCCAACAACGACTGAAGAGAATCGTTCAACGTGACAGAAGTGCATCTCTTCCGCAAATTGCTGCAGATTTCAATACTGGGCCATCAACAAGTGTCAGCGTGCGAACCATTCAACAAAAGATCATCGATATATGCTTTAGGAGCCGAACGCCCACTCTTGTACCCTTGGTGACTGCACGACACAAAGCTTTACGCCTCTCACGGGCACGTCAACACTCACATTGGACTGTTGCTGACTGGAAACATGTTGCCTGTTCGGACGAGTCTCCTTTCAAATGGTATCGAGCGGATAGAGGTGTACAGGTATGGAGATAACCATATGAATCCAGAGACCCGGCATGTCAGCAAGGGTCTGTTCAAGCTGGCTCTATAATGGTGTGGGGCGTGTGCAGTTGTAGTGATATGCGTCTACATACGACTGTGGCAGGTGACACATACGTGAGCATCCTGTCTGATCATCTACATCCATTCATGTCCATTGTGCATTCCGACGGGCTAGGGCAATTTCAGCAGAACAGTGTGACACCCCACACGTCCAGAATTCCTACAGAGTGGTTGCAGGAACACTCTTCTAACTTTAAACACTTCCGCTGGCCACCAAACTCCCCAGACATGAACATTATTGAGCATATCTGGGATGTCTTGCAACATGCTGCTCAGAAGAGCTCTCCACCCCCTCGTACTCTTACGAATTTATGGACAGCCTTGCACGATTCGTGGTGTCAGATCCCTCCAGCACTACTCCAGACATTAGGCAAGCCCATGCCACGCCGTGTTGCGGCACTTACACGTGCTTGCGGGGCCCTTACACTATATTAGGCAGGTGTACTAGTTTCTTTGGTTCTTCATTGTATAATTCAAGTACGTATTTCTCGACATGTCCACTTGCATTTGTGCAGTAATACGTACTTAAGTTGTATTGCACATGGTTCTCCCACATATACACATCCTTTATTTATACAGATAATATTAATGTTTATAAGTGATTCTTCATGTGGGCTATTCAAGAAGACGGCAGTGTTAAAAAACTTCCAGCGAATCTCTCCATAAACTTTATATTGCAGATGCTTGTTGACTGAACCACCTATAATGTTAAATCTGTACACTTTATCTTGCGTGTGTTTAAACACATTTCATTGCTTCTCCTGTTTCTTCGTCAATCGTAACTTTATTTCGAACACGAAACCTGCCTCTAAAAGCTAATGCTTATTTTGTGGCTCGATGTTTCGTGTTATATTTGATACATTTCTTTCAGTTAAAGTACACTCCTGGAAATGGAAAAAAGAACACATTGACACCGGTATGTCAGACCCACCATACTTGCTCCGGACACTGCGAGAGCGCTGTACAAGCAATGATCACACGCACGGCACAGCGGACACACCAGGAACCGCGGTGTTGGCCGTCGAATGGCGCTAGCTGCGCAGCATTTGTGCACCGCCGCCGTCAGTGTCAGCCAGTTTGCCGTGGCATACGGAGCTCCATCGCAGTCTTTAACACTGGTAGCATGCCGCGACAGCGTGGACGTGAACCGTATGTGCAGTTGACGGATTTTGAGCGAGGGCGTATAGTGGGCATGCGGGAGGCCGGGTGGACGTACCGCCGAATTGCTCAACACGTGGGGCGTGAGGTCTCCACAGTACATCGATGTTGTCGCCAGTGGTCGGCGGAAGGTGCACGTGCCCGTCGACCTGGGACCGGACCGCAGCGACGCACGGATGCACGCCAAGACCGTAGGATCCTACGCAGTGCCGTAGGGGACCGCACCGCCACTTCCCAGCAAATTAGGGACACTGTTGCTCCTGGGGTATCGGCGAGGACCATTCGCAACCGTCTCCATGAAGCTGGGCTACGGTCCCGCACACCGTTAGGGCGTCTTCCGCTCACGCCCCAACATCGTGCAGCCCGCCTCCAGTGGTGTCGCGACAGACGTGAATGGAGGGACGAATGGAGACGTGTCGTCTTCAGCGATGAGAGTCGCTTCTGCCTTGGTGCCAATGATGGTCGTATGCGTGTTTGGCGCCGTGCAGGTGAGCGCCACAATCAGGACTGGATATGACCGAGGCACACAGGGCCAACACCCGGCATCATGGTGTGGGGAGCGATCTCCTACACTGGCCGTACACCACTGGTGATCGTCGAGGGGACACTGAATAGTGCACGGTACATCCAAACCGTCATCGAACCCATCGTTCTACCATTCCTAGACCGGCAAGGGAACTTGCTGTTCCAACAGGACAATGCACGTCCGCATGTATCCCGTGCCACCCAACGTGCTCTAGAAGGTGTAAGTCAACTACCCTGGCCAGCAAGATCTCCGGATCTGTCCCCCATTGAGCATGTTTGGGACTGGATGAAGCGTCGTCTCACGCGGTCTGCACGTCCAGCACGAACGCTAGTCCAACTGAGGCGCCAGGTGGAAATGGCATGGCAAGCCGTTCCAAAGGACTACATCCAGCATCTCTACGATCGTCTCCATGGGAGAATAGCAGCCTCCATTGCTGCGAAAGGTGGATATACACTGTACTAGTGCCGACATTGTGCATGCTCTGTTGCCTGTGTCTATGTGCCTGTGGTTCTGTCAGTGTGATCATGTGATGTATCTGACCCCAGGAATGTGTCAATAAAGTTTCCCCTTCCTGGGACAATGAATTCACGGTGTTCTTATTTCAATTTCCAGGAGTGTATTTCCATTTGAAAAGATCCCTCTTTTCGGTAATTCTATCTGGGACCTTCAGAACAGAGCTTTCACTGTTGAAGAGACACTTGGGTGGATAAAATAATAGGTCTGAGTCTGTCCACTAACATCTATTCCAGTTATTAAAATTTAAACGTATCTTATTTGACTAAACTATATGTGTAACTGGATTTCAATTTGTTGCCATTACTGCTAACACTCAGTAAGCTACTGCGCCATTACTGCTAACACTCAGTAAGCTACTGCGTGTAACTGGGTTTGGAGTTGGTTCAGTTTCCACAGGCATAAAGAGTGTAGCTTCAAGAACGGTAGTAACCCACGGCGAACAGAAGCGCAGTACTGGACACTTGCGACCCACCGAGGTGAGACAGATAACATCTAAAACGGCAGATAAGCCCAGGGTGACGGGATAGTCTCGAAAATCGATTCTACATAACAAGGCTCTTCTGCGACTGCTTGATGTAACACACGTCGCATGAAAAATGGAATAAACAGCACGGAATCATTTCGATTCCTATCGCTGCCACCTGTTCGTTCCCGCAAAGCAGCGCCAATTTTGCGACAAGCTCCACAATAAGAACGATTCTGAGACGTGTGTTACGTCAGCACTGCTCTGCTATAAAATCTGCAAGGAAATGGTCGTACTCTAAAATAATTTTTTTAGAGTCTATGTTTCCAGTGGTGTAAAGAGGAGGACTTTTTTAAAACAAATGGGGAACATTTTATTTCGTCTGTTGTGACATTTTTACCGCTGGAAAGATGTTTAATATTATGAAGGTTCTTGTCTATCTGTCCTGAATATCGATTAATATGTGATTCCTACCATTAAATTTGTGTTCATACACAGCTACATTAAGTACAGCTACTCTGTAGTGTACGGAGAAGGGTAACTCGTACCATTCTCCTATTCAGCGAGGGAAAAATGGCTTCCTTTAAGCCCTTGTACGCACTTCAATCTTCTCACTATCTTTATACGAGGAATACGATGGTATCAGCAGAATGGCAGCACAACCTTCCACAAATATCGGTTTTCTAAATTTAACAATCAAGGTTTCGCGAAAACTATATCTTTCTTCCGAAGATTAACTTTTAGTGAACCGTGATTTTGCTTTCGAAACCTTTTCTTAAGAATTTACTTTATTTACTAGCGATTCATCAAGAACATTAACACATTATTCACACTATGTGAGCGTGGAAGCAGTTGCCAGGGAGTAACCGATGAAATCAAAATGAAATTGCTTTTAACAAATGGGAGTTTTATTCCCAAAAGCTTTTTTTTTAAGAAACAGATTTAAAATTATAAGCAGAAAGCACAATTTATTCAGAGGCAGAAAGAAACAAATTTTTGAGTGAATGAGCTTTCGGGCTGAGAACCTTGCCGCTCCCTTTTGACACGGCCGTAGTCACAACCGATCACAACAACCTCTGAAAGCCTACACAGGTGCAAATCTGCAACACGCCAGATTACCTTAAAGTTTTAACAATTGGCTCTGAGCACTATGGGACTTAACTGCTGTGGTCATCAGTCCCCTAGAACTTAGAACTACTTAAACCTAACTAACCTAAGGACATCACACACATCCATGCCCGAGGCAGGAATCGAACCTGCGACCGTAGCGGTCGCGCGACTCCAGACTGTAGCGCCTAGAACCGCTCGGCCACTCCGGCCGGCTTTTAACAATTCACACATGCACACAATCTATGCACCCCGTAGGAGGGATGGAAATGGTACAAAACACTAAAATTAAAAGATTAACTTGCCACCGAAGGTGCAACTTGATTTTAACTTCTAAGAAAAGTCTTATGGTGGAAGGGTGGCAACTTTATCTGCTAAAATGACCATTTAAATAAAAGCCCATGAAATGCAATCTTACATAAAATTATACAATGTTGGCCAAACATGCTCTACAGTACATATATACCGCCTCTCAAGATGATAGGCAAGATCTAAACATATTGCAGGAATTAGGCCGTTACACTTCAAGCTATAAATTCGTTAATACACCGAATCCGACAAACATGACAGAGGCAGCTATTAACGCACGGCAGATTGATAGGGCGATTACCAAACAACCCGAACCGCAGGTTGCTCTAACCCGCCACTACTCCACAAGGAAAAACGGACCACCCAATTTATAAACAACCACCTTCCCGCGGGTGGGCATACGGAGAAGAATGGTGGGACGACCTCAAAGTAAAACGGCTGGTGACCTCACCAAGAAAACAAGTAGAATTTAACAAGAGTAAATCAAACATATCACCAATCACTTAACTTCTAATAAACTGCGATTTCTCGAGAAGACCTGGCGCAGCACGCCCAACTCGCTTTCCCGAACCGTCCGCTACCAGGCGCTTCTACGGACGCAGGAAGGCGCGCCGATCTCCCGTCTCACGGCGTCGTAGCTCGCACCGGCCAGACCGATGTCGTGGGTTGACTCCTGTTTCTCTCGTGTCGGCCGCGAAGCCGGTACCCCTCGCTATACGGCGCGGCCCACTGGACTCACGTGGCGACCTCACATGCGCCGACGCTCAAGGCGGACAAGTCATCTTGTGTCTCAGTGCGCGACCGATCAACCGATCGATCCAACCGCCAACGACCGTTGCCTGAGCAACTCGAGCAGACTGGAGGCCTAACGCGCACACTCAGATGTAGGAACTAAGCCCCCGACCCGGCGACCACTCGTTGAGTTCTCTCACTATGCCACAAATTCGGACAAGAGGCAGACTAGCAAGATGGGGACGAGAGACTGCCGCGCGTGATTAGCCAAGCGGTCTAAGGCGCTGCAGTCATGGACTGTGCCGGCCGCGGTGGCCTTGCGGTTCTAGGCACTTCAGTCCGGAACCGCCTGACTGCTACGGTCGCTGGTTGGAATCCTGCCTCGGGCATGGATGTGTGTGATGTCCCTAGGTTAGTTAGGTTTAAGTAGTTCTAAGTTCTAGGGGACTGATGACCTCAGATGTTGAGTCCCATAGTGCTCAGAGCCATTTGAACCATTTTGTCATGGACTGTGCGGCTGGTCCCGGCGGAGGTTCGAGTCCTCCCTCAGGCATGGGTGTGTGTGTTTGTCCTTAGGATAATTTAGGTTAAGTAGTGTGTAAGTTTCGGGACTGATGACCTTAGCAGTTAAGTCCTATAAGATTTCACACACATCTGAACATTTTTGGGACGAGAGATTGACCCCAGACTGATCCCAAACTCACCCAGACTGACCAACTGGCGAGCTCATAGCGCCCCTTAAAAGCACGTGAACAGGCAACATTTCCCCTTTCCCACCAGAGGGAGACACCAAAGCTGTGATTGCCACAGCGGCGCCACCGCCAGAAGCGAAGGGCGACTGCTCAACACAACGCGCTGTGGCGCGCTCTTCAAAACAGCAATTTCTACCACGGCTCATTTAGTTTCCACAAACATCCCTCACACATTTCAAATAAGCTATACCGACTTATCACGATTCTAGCAACGCGTTTCTTAAGATGTTCGCTGTATTTCTTCATGTGTACCTGATAAAGACTCCAAACACTTGAACAATGTTTTAGAAATGGTAGGCCAAGAGTCTTGTATGTGAATTCCTTTATATATTCATTAGATTTTCCCAGAACCCTGGCAACAAATCTACGTATTCCGCTTGCTTTTAGTAATACTGATTTCACTTGATTGTCCCGCTCCATATCGCTCCTAGCTCTTACTCTAAGACAAGATGTGACATGCTCAAATTGGTAACCACTGATCTAATTGGATACTGTTGGGTTGTTGTTACAGACATCATCTTACATTTAGTTACATTTTAAGAGAGCTAGCGTTCGTTACAAGAGGAAATTTTGTACAAGGTTTCTGCAAATACTGACTGTTTTATGAAAAAATTTGTACCGCTTTAGTCACATTTTATTAATACTAAATAATCACGATACGTTTCAGCAGCATGCCGCTATTATCAGGTGCATTACAGTTACATGTACGTTACATTAATCTGCTTTACGACCAAGTTCATTTTCTGAGAGTGCTCGTGAGGTTATGTATCGAAATATAACCCTGTACAGAAAGATACGTTTATTTTAGTGTGTTCTGCAAGTGGGTTATATGTTTTAAATCGTTTTCTTAATTTGTTTACTTACATTTTTTGCTGGTAATTTAGTTGTCTAGCACACAGAGCACAGTAACATACACATCACAACCTAATATTTTTACTTTCAGATGTTTACACCTTTCCAGAGACTTTTGACTACTAACACAAATATTTTCAGTTGCTAAGATAGTACATACAATGATGATGATATCTTTCCTATATAGATTTATCTGTGTAATGGCACATATTAAATGATATGATTGTTGGGTTAAGACGTTTTTTTAACAAAATCAGCGTTCAATATTGGAGAAATTTCTGAAGAAATTTGTATTTCAAAATCTTAAACATAACTGCAACTGTGTAAATCTAAAGAGGTTGAAAAACCAGCCAACTAGTTGCAAATAAAGGTTTACTAGCCCTTGACCTAGGTTTCGATATTTGTGAAAATATCTTCTTCGAAAGTAGTGTTCTTGTTCCGTCACATGATGTTACAATAGATTAGATGAAGCCGAGCTGCTCTTGTCAGAAAAAATTGACGAAGCAATGAATTATCGACGCCCATGGCTTTAGATAACGCCATCTATTGTAACATCGTGTGACGGAACAAGAACACTACTCCTGAAAAAGATATTTTTACAAACATCGAAACCTAGGTCAAGGGTTAATAAACCTTTATTTCCAACTGGTTGGCTTCTTTTCCAGACTCTTGAAATTTGTATTGTTACTTTCTAGCTTATCGATTAGCAACTTGTCACTGAGAATTACATATTACGTAATCTGTGACACAGAACATACTGACAGGTTGTGAAATGATGCGCTCGAAAGTAACAGTATAAACTTCTTCAAAAATTTCTCTAATATTGAATGCTTATGTTACTAAAAATATCTCAACTAAACAATCATATTGTTTAATATGCGACATTACATACACTATGTGATCAAAAGTATCCGGATACCTGACTGAAAATGACTAACAATTTCATGGCACGCTCCATCGGTAGTGCTGGAATTCAATATGGTGTTGGCCCACCCTTAGCCTTTTGACAGCTTCCACTCTCGCAGGCATACGTTCAATCAGGTGCTGGAAGGTTTCTTGGGTAATGGCAGGCTGCCCATTCTTTATGGAGTGCTGCACCGAGGAGAGCTATCGATGTCGGTCGGTGAGGCCTGGCACAAAGTCGGCGTTCCAAAACATTCCAAAGGTGTTCTGTAGGATTCAGGTTTGTACTCTGTGCAGGTCAGTCCATTACAGGGATGTTATTGTCGTGCAACCACTCCGCCACAGGACGTGCATTATGAACAGGTGCTCGATCGTGTTGAAAGATGCACTTGCCATCCCCGAATTGCTCTTCAACAGTGGGAAACAAGAAGGTGCTTAAAACAGCAATGTAGGCCTGTGCTGCGATAGTGCCACGCAAAATAACAAGGGGTGCAAGCCCACTCCATGAAAAACATGACTGCACCATAACACCACCGCCTCCGAATTTTACTGTTGGCACTACACACGCTGGCAGATGACGTTCACCTGGCATTCTCCGTACCCACACCCTGCCATCGGATTCCCACGTTGTGTACCGTGATTCGTCACTCCACATAACGTTTCTCCACTGTTCAATCGTCCAATGTTTACGCTCCTTATACCACGCGAGGCGCCGTTTGGCATTTAGCGGCGTGATGTACGGCTTATGAGCAGCCGCTCGACCAAGAAATCTAAGTTTCTTCACATTCCGCCTAACTGTCATAGTAACTGCAGTGGATCCTGATGCAGTTTGGAATTCCTGTGTAGTGGTCTGGACAGATGTCTGCCTATTACACATTACGACCCTCTTTAACTCTCGGCGGTCTCTGCCAGGCAACAGACGAGGTCGGCCTGTACGATTATGTGCTGTACGTGTCCCTTCACTTTTCCACTTCACTATCACATCGGAAACAGTGGACCTAGGGATGTTAAGGAGCGTGGAAATCTCGCTTACAGACGTATGACACAAGTGACACCCAATCACCTGACCACGTTCGATGTCCGTGAGTTCCGCGGAGCGCCCCATTCTGCTCTTTCACGATGTCTAATGACTACTGATGTTGCAGATATAGAATACCAGGCAGTAGGTGGCAGCACAGGGCACCTAATATGAAAAACATATGTTTTGGGGGGTGTCCGGATACTTTTGATCACATAGTATAGATGTAATGTAGGACGGTTTCATCTTTGTTATATGCAACGGAAAGAGGTTTAAACTGAAAGTAGTTTATCTTAGCAGTTACGAGTCTCTGGAATAATGTAAATATGTAAAAGTATTTAGTTGTGATGTGTATTTGTTATTGTACTGTGTGGGCCAGAAGAACTAAATTTCCAGCAAAAATGCCAGTAAATATGTTACTGAAATAATTTGAAACATACAAGCCTGTTATATATTACACTAAAATAAATGTGTGTTTCTGTACAGTGTTGTATTTCATTTCATAACGTCACTGGCACATCCAGCGTATGAACCTCACCACATGTCAGATTAGCCTAATCCACATGTAACTGTAATGCACCTGCGTCGTGCTAATTACGTATTAGTGTAAACTGACTGAAGCAATAGAATTGTTTCATAAATATACAGTACAGTCGCAAACCCGCAATATTTCCGTACAACATGGATACATCCTTACTATCTTCCAACGATGATATTTTACAAAAGGGCATCGTCAGCGAACAAAGCTATAGTGCTGCGCATCCTGATTAGTTGTTTACGTACGTTAAGAACATTAGAGGTCCCAATACGCTTGTTTCCGGGGTACTCGACGTTAATTTCGTTTCAGCAGATCATTCGATAACCATTATAACATACAGTGTTCTATTAGTCAAATATACCTCAAGCCAATCAAGTGTTTGAGGATACTCCGTATTGTCGAATGCTGGTTAGCAGCCGAAAATTGGAAATTTTTGGTAAGGTTTTATGGGACCAAACTGCTCAGGTCATCGGTCCCTAAGCTTACGCACTACTTAATGTAACTTAAACTAACTTACGCTAATGACAACACACACACCCATGCCCGAGGGATGTCTCGAACGTCCGACGGGGGGAGCCGGGTTAGGAGTCGAAGATTATAGTAACAAAATAAGTGGTAATGGCCGTTAGTTCTGCTGATAAGATTGTTCTGTTGATAAACTTCAACGCGAATGGAAGTAGGCCTGATGGTCCATTACAGTAAGACTCGAGTAGTAACGGGGAGTCTTTTCTGAAATTGCTTTCTGGAGTCTAGACCTTAGGGAAGTGTAAGGTGGATGATGAACAGTAAGCTCTTGAAAAATACTGCTGAAGGTATCTACTGCAGATTAAATGGATATATGGAACAACTAATTCGATCCGAGAAAAAAATGGCTTATTTTGATTGAAAGAAGGGATAGGTTGGCACTAGGGGATAGTTAATTCAGTAATGAATCGAATTGTGTGTGTGTGTGGGGGGGGGGGGGGGGTTAAGGGGGGTAAAAAAATGTTCAAATGTGTGTGAAATCTTATGGGACTTAACTGCTGAGGTCATCAGTCCCTAAGCTTACACACTACTTAACCTAAATTATCCTAAGGACAAACACACACACCCATGCCCGAGGGAGGGCTCGAACCTCCGCCGGGACCAGCCGCACAGTACATGACTGCAGCGCCTGAGACCGCTCGGCTAATCCCGCGCGGCATCTAATTTATTATCGCTCGGGTGGGTCACTGGTTATAACTGTAATGAAAAACAATTAGCGGTGAGAAGGTCATTTACAAAGACGAATCGCTGGTTGATTGGCCAAGAAAGTAAATAGGATGGAAAGAAGATAATGGAAGATAGGTAGATGACGTTAGAGAATATGGCGGGGAATGATGTTTGTGTACAGCTAGAGTTCGTACTGCACGGTGGTCTAGAATACGTCTTTATGCATCTTTGGAGGTCACATTACTGCTGCTGATAATTAACATGACTATATGCGTAATGAATCTGCGTTTCTCTTTAGCTTATATTGTTGGAATCATTCGTAAGTATATATTTCGTCCTTTAGAAACTTCAAGAAGGAAAACAGATTCTTCCATTGGTCGCAGTTCTCGTTTGTGATAGCTATCTGCCCCTAATGGACAGGGATCGATTATAGCTTCAAGTTGCGTAATCAGTATCGCTTTTAGCGTAATTAAATCTTCTGCCGGTAGCAAAAGCAGGGAAAAAAGTCATATCACCGTTCTGCGGCTGTCCCGCCCCCCCCCCCCCCCCACCCCCTCCCTCACAGCATATATGATGACGTTAGTGCACGTGTATGTTTTTACTCACTTTCTCTTTCACCGCCCTCGTTTGTTTGTTCGCCGCGTGCCCGTGTCTCTGAATGAACGCGTGGGCCTGCTGTTGGTGCGTGGGTGTGATTGTGAATCCCAGACCGTCGGCAAATTTGGATTTCGACGAGAATACGCTGACCCCGTGTACGAGGGGTCGGAACAGAGAGGCAAGAGTATATTTTTGTTTAACGAATTCGATAGAGTAAACAAAGGGAGCGACGCTAGTGAACTGCAAATATGTTTAATACTTACAAGCTTACGCGGCAGAGATATCTTTTATTTTTTTATGCACACTACCTCCTCTTACCCGTCCTTTATTTTTAATAAACGTTCCTGTGTGCAACAGCGGCACCCTTTGTTACAGCTCTCCCCTCCCTCCCTGTGTGCCAGTCTTCACCCCTCTTCTCCTGTGTCTTCTTCGCACAGTTCGTTTGCTGGCCGGCGCATACAGAGTGACGTGTAATAATAACATTACGCAGGAGAGTGGGAAAGGTGTGGTGCAGGAGAACGGGTGGCGATTCCACGAAGCTCCGCAGATGGAACGAGTGCCCGTTGTGCTGGGGGAACTCCAGGTTCGTTGGCCTGGAGGGCAACGTAACAACAAAACGCTGGGCCGTTCAAGAGAATTGCAGACCGACGGCAATCCGCGTTGTGTGTGTGTGTGTGTGTGTTGTATGTGGGAGGAGGGGGAGGTCGATTGGGACGGGTGGGGAAGGAACGAGGGGAGCCATAAATATCGTGATGCATTATGGTGTGGCCAGCTGCTCAAATAAACCACCGAACTAGTCCAAAACGCTTCTATCAACTTTTGCTTCGATGGCAGATTGCAAAGGCACGTGGTACCGATGCTTGTCAGATGTCAAGTACCCCTCCCATTCTTCACTTAAACCCCTCTCCCTCCCCATACCCTTACTAAAACGCTTTAATTTCGTGAGAATGGAGATTTTAGGTAGAAAAGAAAGGGGAAGAGAGACAGTACAAGGTTGAAAGGTAGTTTCTGAACTCGGTGAGGTCGTGGTGGCTAAAGCTTGAAGAATTGTTCTATAAGCTATAGATTCAAGCAAATACCACATAAGTGTAAATTTTCGGAGGAAAGAGGACATGATTCTCATCAAAGACAGTTTGTTAAACGCAGAATCTCTTCTACTGCAATGTCTTTACTTCCGACGTTTTGGGGGAACTAGTCAGAACCAAATCAAGAAACAATTGTCTGCAAAACATGGACTCTGAAATGCGTATCTTAAGAACTATGTTCAGTAGAGAGGCTTTTCACGCGTCACGGTGTTACGGGCGTACCGAGCGTAAGTCCCTAACGGAGAAATCCACAGCTCCCTAACTGCAGAGGATAGCGACGTGAGGGACTCTTCTGACGTTGCGGTTGATAATGGAAGTAACGCAGAATAAAAGTCAAGACACGTTCATAGGATTTGTCGACCTGGAATATGTGTTCGACAATGTACAATGGTGCAAGATGTTCGACTTCCTGAGAAAAATAGGGGTAAGCTGTAGAAAAAGACGGCTAATATACAGTATGTGCAAGGACCAGGAGGGAACAACAACAGTATGAGACGAAGAAGGAAGTGCTCGGATTAAAAAGGGTGTAAGACAGTCTTCCTGCTCTACCCTTCAATCTACTCATTGAAGAGGCAATGACGTCCGTAACAGATAGGTTCCAGAGTGGAATTAAAATTCAAGGTGAAGGATATCAGTGAGTCCCTGATCACACTGCTATCCTCAGCGAAAGTGAAGAACAATTACAGGATCTAATGAGTACATAATACGGACTGAGAGTAAATCGAAGAAAGACGATTGTAATGAGAAGTAGCAGCAATGAGAACAACCCAATACTTAACATCGGAATTGGTGATCACGAAGTAGGTGACGCAAAGTGATTCTGCTTTCTAGGTAGCAGAATAACCGTTCGAGTACGGAGCAAGGAGGACATACAAAAACAGCCTACCATTGGAAAAAGAGCATTCCTGGCCAAGAGAAGTCTGCTACTATCGTAGTTCTCAATTTGTGGAAGAAATTTCTGAGAATGTACGTCTAGATCACAGCGTAGTATGTTAATGAAACATGGATTGCGGGAAAACCGAACCAGAAGAGAATCGAACCATTCGAGCTACAGACGAGTATTGAAAATTAGCTGGACTCGTAAGGTAAGAAACGAGGTATTCCACAGAATCGGCGAGGAAAGTAATATACGGAAAACATCGACAAGGAACATGGATCAGTCGATGAGACATCTGTTAAGACATCAGGGAATGGTATTAGGGGGAGCTCTAGAGTGTAAAAATTGTAGACGAAGACAGAGACTGGAATACACAAGCAAATAATTGAGGACATACGTTGCAAGAGCTACTCTGATATGAAAAGATTCGGACAGGAGAGGAATTCCTGGAACCCGCATCAAACCGGTCAGATGACTTACGACTCAAAAACAAAAGTGTTGAGAACAGAGGTCGCCGTCAATTGCCGAAGCAGGTACACAGGACATAGCGCTGCGAGTCACTCGCAAAATAAAACCAAGAACTGTAACACCCCACCCGTTAAATATCTGGTTTTGGTGTGTGTTCACCCCAGGTAATTGACTAACAGATCATCAGAGAGTGCAAAACTGCCGCAACGTCGGATAACACAAAGAAAGTAATAAGGCCCTGTGACTCCTGATTGAACTGCAGTGGCAGTGTTGACATTAACTGATTCAGAATTGATCACTTTTAATTAAAAAGGGGTGCACATTGATGTTATATTCAGCTGTTGAACGCCAGATGCAAATGTTGAAGATAAAATTAATTAAGAAAGTGACTTGGGATTTCAACTACTTGACTGAAAACAGATGCAGTCGATTATCACAAATTTATTTTAACTCCCGACCTTCCATCATCACATTACATGACTCTCCTATAAGGCAGTGGTAATAAATTGTGTTTACGTGGAGTAAAGCGCGATAAATCAAAATTAATTTCTATCGACTGACCCAGGTATAATGCAAAGTGTGAGAAGAATTCCCCAATACACGGCCCATGAAATGCTCGTCGAAACTTTGCCGACGTGATCCAACAAATTAATGTGGCCTAATTCAAGCCAGAACAGGTGCAATATCACCGAATTCAGCGTGGTAGGGGCGTCGTCGTTGTAAGGACGTCGGCCGTCCTCGTGGTGCTGCAAGGCTGCGCTCGTCTATTCTCTCCTAGCTATCTTGCTCAGTACATCGCTGAACCAAAACCTTCTATCTCCAAGCCCAATCGTTCCATTTGCTAAGTCCTAAACTGCAGAGGTGCTCACTCCTTCTCAGGCAAGCTGAGTAAAGAACGCCACGACCGCACTCTAGGCAAGCTGGGATGGAAGACCTTTACAGAGACTTATCCCAGTCCGCTCTTCGCCTCGGTTTCCCCTCCAGAAAATCACTTACGCCAATCACAGCGCTAGTCGCGTTAATTATGCGTTGCTTCCGAGCACTGACCAATGCCTGCTCTGGGAAGTGAACACATTCCCACAAAATTTCCCTTCCTTTCAACTTCTGCTATTTAGCTCCTCCCAGGTCACCCATCAAGGTTAGCGTCTGCACAAAACACGAATTTTTCTGGAATTCTGACTCCCAGGAGAGTACTTCAAATTCCTTGGTCCCACGTTCCCATCGGAGACCGGCGTATTTCATTCTGTCGCTCTTCACCTGATTTACTTCAGACTCTGCAGACCGTCAATTCAGCGTGAAGTTGCTATAATCACAAACATGCATATTTTGGCCTCTGTTGACCGCTCCACCGTAGCTTTGTGCGGCTTTCTCGCATGTTTCACTGAAAACGGGATGACGGACATTTATCAACAGGTGTATAAGTTCACTGTCTGCTTCCCGGTACACCAGCATGGGGTCAACCACCCACTCACTGTCACTCGTCTTATGGCAGCTGGAGGCCACGCCCCGTTACTGCTTTCTCAGAGCCGCCCTAAGCTGCCTATTGTTGCTTCCCTTTGCTGCTCCCCTGCCGGCCACGTTCACCTCTGAATACTTCCCTGGGATAAACTAGCCTCCAGTAAATCGACGCATTTCCACAAAGTTTTCATGTTGTGTGAATTACTTTACATCACCCAACGTTAATTATTCCAATACATTCATACTATACCGTCTGCAAGGTGCATTGTGCCTTGTCAGTCATTTTTGTTCAGCCCTACTGTTCACTCAACGTGAGTTCGGTTATCTTTAATGACTTCATGTAAGGGGCAACGTTCTTGCCATCTTACACTCTCTTTACTTATTCTGATCATCACTAAACTGACACACAATATTTTTCAGCATAACGCAATCTGACTTTCAATAATCCCTACAAAAGAATGGCCCTGTGATACAATAACCTGTACATTTCATGAATTACTTACCTCACAAAAATCTTCGTTTCTCAAACTACTGCAATACAGTGAGCGCCAATACTACCAGCTAAATAAAACATTCTAACTACTGAAGGCACAAACTACAGACAGGCATAGTTAGCAAATGAAAGATTTTGATAGAGAACAAACAATGTATTTACCTTAACAGTGTTAAAAAGTCATCATATATATATCTATCAACTCATGACATCCATCCTCACAAATTTCCATTTTCTGGCAGACACAAGTCCAGATCGTCCGCTTATAGCAACCTCTCAAAACTCTCGCATCTTCCTCTCCACATCCACCACGGCTGGCAGCTCATCTCCAACTGCACAACGCTATGCGTTGTTCACATCCAACTGCCCAACACTGCACAAGCAAATATTCCAACAATGAGTCCAACCAGGCACAGACTGCACACAGCGCAGTTAACGAATTTCATACAGAGCACTATGAGGCGTTACCAACATAAAAACCTAAACAACCTATTTACAAAGTGCTCTCAAGAAATTTCCGTGATGCAAGACTCCTCTCTTGCACCGTCTGCCACTCTCCCACTGGTGTGTGCGTGTGTGTTTAATTATTTAGAAACTAGTTCGTTAACCTAAGAATCAAAGACTTGCGCCACTGTACTTATTGAAGTGTTGTTGTTTAACGTTAATTGTTTTTTTAAATACTAATCTGTGACAATGCCCCCCATGAAACTGTTGGGAAGGCTTGCCTGCCCCAGCGATACAGATAGCCATACCGTTGGTGCAATCACAACAGAGGGGTATCTGTTGAGAGGCCAGAAAAACGTGTGGTTCCTGAAGAGGGGCAACAGCCTTTTCAGTAGTTTCAGGGGCAATGGTCTGAATGATTGACTGATCTGGCCTTGTAACATTAACCAAAACTGCCTTGCTGTGCTGGTACTACGAACGGCTGAAAGCAAGGGGAAACTACAGCCGTAATTTTTCAGGAGGGCATGCAGCTTTACTGTATGGGTAAATGATGATGGCGTCCTCTTGGGTAAAATATTCCCAAGGTAAAATATTCCCACATTTGGATGGCCTGGCGGGTACTACTCAGGAGGACATCGTTATCAGGAGAAAGAAAACTGGCATTCTACGTATCGGAGCGAAGAATGTCAGGTCCCTTAATGCGGCAAGTAGGTTACAAAATTTAAAAAGGGAAATGGATAGGTTAAAATTATTTATAGTGGGAATTAGAGAAGTTCGGTGGCAGGAGAAACAGGACTTTTGGTCAGGTGAATACAGGGTTAGAAATACAAGATCAAATAGGGGTAATACAGGAGTAGGTTTAATAATGAATAAAAAAATAGGAGTGCGAGTAAGCTACTACGAACAGCATAGTGAACGCATTATTGTAGCCAAGATAGACACAAAGCCCACACCTACCACAGTAGTACAAGTTAATATGCCAACTAGCTCCGCAGATGATCAAGAAATTGATGAAATGTATGATGAGATAAATTATTCGGACAGTGAAGGGAGACGGAAATATAATAGTCATGGGTGACTGGAATTCGAGAATAGAAAAGGGAGAGAAGGAAACATAGTAGTCCGCAGCTCGTGGTAGTGAGGTAGCGTTCTCGCTTCCCGCGCCCGGGTTCCCGGGTTCGATTACCGGCGGGGTCAGGGATTTCCCCCACCTCGTGATGATTGGGTGTTGTGTGGTGTCCTTAGGTTAGTTAGGTTTAAGTAGTTCTAAGTTCTAGGGGACTGATGACCCTAGATGTTAAGACCCATAGTGCTCAGTGCCATTTGAAGCATAGTAGGTGAATATGGATTGGGGGCAAGAAATGAAAGAGGAAGCTGTCTGGTAGAATTTTGCACAGAGTATAACTTAGTCATAGCTAACACTTGGTTCAAGAATCATGAAAGAAGGTTGTATACATGGAAGAAGCCTGGAGATACTAGAAGGTATCAGATAGATTATATAATAGTAAGACACAGATTTAGGAATCAGGTTTTAAATTGTAAGACATTTCCAGGGGCAGATGTGGACTCTGACCACAATCTACTGGTTATGAACAGTAGATTAAAACTGAAGAAACTGCAAAAAGGAGGCAGTTTAAGGAGGTGGGACCTGGATAAACTTAAATAGCCAGAGGCTGTAGAGAGTTTCAGGGAAAGCATTAGGGAACGATTGACATGAACGGGGGAAAGAAATACAGTAGAAGAAGAAGAATAGGAAGCTTTGAGGGCTGAAGTAGTAAAGACAGCAGAGGATCAAGTAGGTAAAAAGACGATGGCTAGTAGAAATCCTTGGGTAACAGAAGAAATATTGAATTTAATTGATGAAAGGAGAAAATATAAAGACGCAGTAAATGAATCAGGCAAAAAGGAATACAAAAGTCTCAAAAATGAGATCGACCGGAAGTGCAAAATGGCTAAGCAATGATGGATAGATGACAAATGTAAGGATGTAGAGGCATATGTCACTAGGGGTAACATAGACACTGGCTACGGGACAATTTGGACAAAAGAGAACCACTTGTATGAATACCAAGGGCTCAGATGGATACCCAGTTCTAAGCAAAGAAGGGAAAGCAGAAGGGTGGAAGGAGTATATAGAGAGTCTATACCAGGGCGATGTACTTGAGGACAGTATTATGGAAATGGAAGAGGACGTAGATAAAGATGATTTGTGAGATATGTTGCTGCATCAAGTGTTTGACAGAGCACTGAAAGATCTAAGGACCCCAGGAGTAGACAACATTCCATAAGAACTTGCCTTGGGAGAGCCAGCCCTGACAAACCTCTACCATCTGGTAAGCAAGATGTATGAGACAGGCGAAATACCCTCAGACTTCAAGAAGAATATCATAATTCCAATCCCAAAGAACGCAGGCGTTGACACATGTGAAAATTGCCAAACTATCAGTTTAATCAGTCACAGCTGCAAAATACTGACACGAATTCTTTACAGAAGAATGGAAAAACTGGTAGAAGCCGACCTCGGGGAAGATCAGTTTGGATTCCGTAGGAATGTTGGAACACGCGGGGCAATACTGACACTACTACTTTTCTTAGAAGATAGGTTAAGGGAAGGCAGACCTACGTTTCTAGCGTTTTTAGACTTAGAGAAAGCTTTTGACAAATTTGATTTGAATACTCTCTCTCAAATTCTGAAGGTGGCAGGGGTCAAGTACAACGGAACGAAAGGCTATTTACAATTTGTACAGAAACCAGATTGCATTTATGAGTCGAGGGGCATGAAAGGGAAGTAGTGGTTTGAAAGGGAGTGAGACAGGGTTGTAGCCTATCCCCGATGTTATTCAATCTGTATATTGAGCAAGCAGTAAAGGAATCAAAAGAAAAATTCGGAGTGGGTATTAAAATCCATGGAGAAGAAATAAAAACTTTGAGGTTCCCCGATGACATTGTAATCCTGTCAGAGACAGCAAAGGACTTGGAAGAGCAGTTGAATGGAATGGACAGTGTCTTGAGAGGAGTAATAAGATGAACATCAACAAAAGCAAAACGAGGATAATGGAATGTAGTCGAATTAAGTCGGGTGATACTGAGGGAATTAGATTACGTAATGAGACACTTAAAGTAGTAAAGGAGTTTTGCTATTTGGGGGGCAAAATAACTGATGATGGTCGAAGTAGAGAGGATATAAAATGTAGACTGGCAATGGCAAGGGAAAGCGTTTCTGAAGAAGAGAAATTTGTTAACATCGAGTATAGATTTAAGTGTCAGGAAGTCGTTTCTGAAAGTATTTGTATGGAGTGTAGCCATGTATGGAAGTGAAACATGGACGATAAACAGTTTGGACAAGAAGAGAATAGAAGCTTTCGAAATGTGGTGCTACAGAAGAATGCTAAGGATTAGATGGGTAGATCACATTACTAATGAGGAGGTACTGAATAGAATAGGGGAGAAGGGATCGGTTGGTAGGACATGTTCTGAGCCATCAAGTGATCACCAATTTAGATTTGGAGGGCAGCGTGGACGGCGCGATGATGCGGAAGCCAGCCTGTACACGCTGCACGTCTATGCGACAAAGGTGATCCCACTACGCAAAGTATCTGCACTGCTGTTCGCTGATTAACTGTTAACCACCAGGCCCGCCATACAACTGAAATAAAATCTTTCCAGACTATTGAAATGATTTTCGATCAATGTCACAACGCAGGGTTAAAAGGCGGCAATTCTGACGCAACTTATCACTGTCCTGCAGTATTCATATTGGACATAGATAAATTGTTAAATGAACTAGAAATGCTACAACGGTAAAATCCGCCTTTACTCTCCAGCTAAATTCGCAACGTCCTATACTAATGAAATAAAATCTTGTCAGAGTATTGAAATAATTTTCGATAAATATCGCAACGCAGGGTGAAAAAGTCGCAATTCTGACGCAACTTATCACTGCCCTGCAGTATTCACATTGGACATAGAGAAATTCCAATGACCTAGAAATTCTACAATAGTAAAAATCCGCCTTTACTCTCCAGCTAAATTTGCAACGTCCTAGGCAATTTCAGGAAAGGAGAATGGCCTTAGAGTAACATTCCAAGAGGGGAAAAACGGACAGTCGTAACAAAATGAAACACTCGAGTTTTCCCGAAAACAGTGCAGTTAACTTTCAGTTTAACAGAATTAATCAAAGTTTCTTTGTTTAACCAGCACCTTCTGGAGGTAAATATTGTCTCCTTGACCTCACCAATTTAGTCTAAAACGCCGTACTCTGACTGAAGTTTCCAATTGCGATTCCCTATTAGTACAAAAAAGCTCCTGCCGTAAGATCAACCGTGACTGTAGTAAAAATGTGAAGACCATCTAGTACATTCGGAAGTGCCGATAATATTCTGCATCTATAACAGAATTAACTGTCCCTACCTTCCTCCCGTACCTTCAGGGCTCCGCAACAGGCAGCCCAATCCTGCGAGTTCAGCGCAAATGCCGGTAATTCGTTAAACATATGAGGAGGTATTGAATAGGATTGGGGAGAAGAGAAGTTTGTGGCACAACTTGACTAGAAGAAGGGATCGGTTGGTAGGACATGTCCTGAGGCATCAAGGGATCACAAATTCAGCATTGGAGGGCACCGTGGAGGGTAAAAATCGTTGAGGGAGACCAAGAGATGAATACACTAAGCAGATTCAGAAGGATGTAGGTTGCAGTAGGTACTGGGAGATGAAGGAGCTTACACAGGATAAATTAGCATGGAGAGCTGCATAAAACAAGTCTCAGGACTGAAGACCACAACAACAACAATGTGCTATTTAGCTAGTCAGCGCAGAAAATGCGGTTTATAGTCACACACGTGTTTTGTTGTTCGCTTGAGTCAGCTCTGCAGCGGCTCGCTGTTGCCATTACGTTTCCAAGTGTAATGGGCTCTGAACTTAACATTCAATCTGTTTTCGAACCATATATTCATCATTTATTTTAAGTAAGTTACGTCGAATCCCTCATTCAGGCATCTGTGATTATAAAATATTACTTGTCTTATTACTTCGTTGGTGACTTCGTAGTGTGAAACGTCCCCTTAGAAAAATTTATGAATGACTGTTCTGATAAACCTCTTTAAGAAATGGTTCAAATGGCTCTGAGCACTATGGGACTTAACATCCTAGAACTTAGAACTACTTAAACCTAACTAACCTAAGGACATCACACACATCCAAGCCCGAGGCAGGATTCGAACCTGCGACCGTAGTGGTCGCACGGCTCCAGACTGAAGCGCCTAGAACCGCTTGGCCACATCGGCCGGCTAAACCTCTTACATTATTTGATTTTCAAACAGCTGAGCAGAACTGAACGTACTCAGACATTTCGCTCTTTACCTATTCTGATCAACACTAAACTCAAACACAATATTTTTAGCGCAACGCAATCTGAATTGCAAAAATCACTACAAAAGAATACAATAACGTTTACCTTTCATGAATCACTTACCTCACAAAAATCTTCGTACTCGAACTACTGCAATACAGCGAGCGCCAATACTGCCAGCTAAATAAAAGATTTAACTACTGAAGGCACTAACTACTGATTGGCATAGTCAGCAAATGAAAAATTTTGATAGAGAACAAACAATGTATTTACCTTAATAATGTTCCAAGGTCATCATATATATCTCATTTCATGATATCCAATATTACAAATTTACTCTTTCTGATGGACACACGTCCAGATCGTCCGCTCTCAAAATTCTGCCATTTCTCTCCCCACATCCACCACTGCTGGCGGCTCACCTCCAACTGCGCCACGCTACGCGCTGTTCACATCGAACTACCCAACACTACAGTGGCGAATATTCCAACAAGGCCATCCAGCCACAGACTGCACACAGCATAGCCAGTGATTTTCATACAGAGTGCTAGGTGACGGTAGCGACATAAAAACCTAAACAGCCTACTTACAAGTGTTCTATGGATTCTGATGCTGGTCAAGGATTCTGTTTCTCATATCAAGAAATATTACCTGGCGAAAGGATTGTGTTCTTCGGGTGACTTCCATCCCTCAATCAGAGGATTGAAGTATCCGAACTTCGGAACATCTATATTCACTAGTATCTGCACGCACTGGAGTGTTAACAAATACACTGTTGCCTTCAGTAGTATACAATAACACATTATCTCCATTTACAATTGCTCTTCCACTAAGACTGTCCATTTCATATCACTTCCCGCCAAAACTATCCGTTTCCCACTACTCTCCCGCTAAGACTGACCACAACGAAGAGGATCAGAGATATAATATAAAATCAAAGAGTCTAGAACTTTGTCGATGATAATCACTGGTACATCTTTGAAAGAATTAATGAAAGTGAACTTACAGAATTTTGTAAGGTGGCTATAATTTCGCACCTTACTAGCACTCACCTACGTACTTTGCCGTGATTTACAATCGGAATTAGATATCATTTGATAGGCTGTACATCGTATATATGAATATTTAAAGAAGACTGACATTGTCACGTACACCTTGTAAATGGCTGTTAACGCATATTGCATGAAAGGTGATGGAGTGTCTTTATTATCAAAACGGCGTAATGAATGATAGCCTATACTAGTAGAGGTTGGAACGCCAATGGAAATGAACCGGCAGGCGTAACTCAGGACCTGGGTGTCAAAGTCCGCACAGGTGTGTTCGTCCTGCTTAACAGAAGAAGTAGCCCTAGCCGGATGGTCGGGTCACCTGAGCGCTAAAGCACAACAGAGTAGCAGCTGGCGGGTATTGTAGCTAGGACGAAAGGATAACGGGAAACTCCTAAAACCTTGGACGCAGTAGAG